>NC_072732.1:19531201-19694366 GCF_026930045.1 Uloborus diversus | reverse complement strand
GTGGATTGTTTACCGATCACCCCCGCGTAAAATGGAACTCTGCGTTCGACGAGGCGTGGCAAAGTGCCTTCTCATGAAAAACGGTCAATCGTTTCTTCAGAATAAGAGTCGTTCCGAAAAGAACCTTCTGTTCTCTGAATTTTCCAATATATTCTAAGAAATAATTTGTCTGCTGCCTAAAAATTTTTCCTAGCTGCTAAGGTTTTTTCAATTTTTGTAGGTCTCGGACAATTATATCTTTATGTTTAGGGTTTATGATATAATTACGTAGCTTGCGTTTGTGAAACCGAATGCATTAGTTACTACTGCTGCCCGTATGTGCGCACATAATGGGGCGAATATAAAAGAACTGCAGGGGGAATATTAAACCCTTCAGACCTGGTACCGGACATACACTTTAAACAGCTGCTAATGATTTAATAATTGATTTAATTAGTTGATTTTTTTTTGTAGTTGACTCTTTACATTCTACTTATTGTAATCTGTGAAATAATTTTTCATTTTGGGATTGACAACACTGACATATAAGGATAGAGAGATAGAGTGACTCATTTTTCCAACTTCGCTTTTCATCTGAAAAGCGAGGTTTTGTTCCCAATTTTTTAAAAAATATATAATCTTTAATTAATCGTTTCAAACGATTAATTAAAGATTATATATTTATGTTTTATAATTATTTGTAGAACATTTTATAATGAAGTTTGTTCGGTATTTTATCGTGTTTGTGTATGAAATATTGATTTCAAAAATATAAGTCCGGAATATTGGACGTGCCATAACTCTTTTAATTTTTCCCCTACAAACTCAAAATTTTGTGTATAAGATACCCTTTACTATAATACACTGTGTACCAAATATCAACATTTTTGACCCAATATTTCATAATTCCGACTGAAGGAGTTAAGAAACGACTGGTATTGTAGCTTTGGGGATTAAATACATGGTTGGAACTACAGTAGTCATTCGAATTGAATCTAGAGAGGGATCATATACACCATGATGAAACGAAACGACGCATTCATATTCTATGCATTCTATGTATTGTTAGTTAATCTCCAAATCTCTCCCTTTGAAAATTTTGCCAGGCCACTGGAATCTATTGAACTTGTCTGACTTTCACAATGGCGGCGCACTTCAAGCACAGTGGTTGAGAATGACTGATACCGTGTTTTAGAAGTGATATCATTCAGGGGCGGATACAGAAAAATCTTTTGGAGGGGGCCTTGGAAATTGAATACCCCCCCCCCCCCAATACGATGTTTCGTAAGAAAGTTTTTATGACTTTATTTTTTATTTTTTTTTTTCTTTGGATCCCTTCAGGCCAATGAATATACTTTTCCAAGTACATAAATATTATACACTAATATACTTTGAATGTGGATGTAAAACATCTTAAACGTTTCAAGCCAATAAAGAACTAAACCCTGCATATAATGTCACCGAGATGCTATGCAATGAGCGGTTTTAATTAGAAAAATTGTCATTATGATTATAGCACGAGGGCAAGGTTATTAAATAATCATGAATTATCATTATTATTATTCATATCATAATAATAATGAGCGGTTTTAATTAGGAAAATTGTCATTATGATTATAGCACGAGGGCAAGGTTATTAAATAATCCCATACCTCATTTGAGCTTTTTAAATTAATTTACATTTTACTATTATATGATAAAGAAAATCATAGTCAACCAATAGTTAACATTTTTAATAAAAATGTTAATCACTAATTTCATCATAGAAGAAATAATGGACGAATCATGATATTACGTTCCCTTGAATTCAAAACCAGCGAGTTAAATGTATTCTGCCACTTTGGCCAACGACTCAAGTGCTTCTGATTTTGCAAACGAAAATACTTTTATTCAAAATATGCTGTGTGTTTTGTGTTCTTTTTAAATAATTATATAAAAAAATTCTATAAAGAAGTCAATTAAAAAATAATTTTAAAAATACTTAAACTAATTGATCCTTTTGGAGGGGGGGGGGGGGCACGGGCCCCCTGAGCTCCCCCCAAAATCCGCTACTGATATCATTTAAGTTGTGTTTATGATAAGCATAAATATTAAATTAATGTGGGGTTGAATGATGGAGTTAGGAGTAATTTATTATGCATCATCGGAAAGAGTGATTCATGTAATTATTATAATGATCTGTTACTTTTATGTGTGTTTTATGTATTATACATGCTTATTGTAAAGGAATTGAAAGCTGCTGAAGAAATCGTTGAGGGATTTTGTAGAGTGTAATTGATCGTTCACTTTTTTGGATCATATTGGTATTTTAACTCCAAATTATCACCACTAGCCTTTCATCTGACCCGTATTTTGTTTTTTTTTTTTAAGCTTTATTTTTGTTTATGATTTCTTAAACAACTGCATAAAAATATGGATATTTTGATTTTGAAATGTTTTGCTCCATGCAGCAAAATATCCTTTTCTATGGATTATTTTGCTAATATTATTTTAAAATTTTGAAATTGTTCCGTTCTAATTTTAATGCGCATAGCTGCCTGCATTAAGTACTAAATGGGAAAGGTATAAAAAACCCTTATCTAATAATAGTGTTTCAAACTGTTTCATTTAAAATATAATTTTGCCTAAAATATACTCGCATAAGCATTATAAAACGTTTTAAAATAATAATATTAAATTTTTTTTGGTTGAAAATTTTCCCTAATAGAATAATTTGATTTTACATTTTTTAGCAAACAGTAAATAATTCTTTCCGTTTCTGGTGATCGTCGCGTATTTTATGATTTTTTTTAGATATTCCTATTTTGGCAGCTATGCTCTTTGGAATTCAGTCGGAACAGTTAATTGTTTTGCAGTTTATTTTAACAGACTTTTAATTTTTTCTAATTACCATTTTCAGCTACTGGTGGCTGCTTAAAGAAGAAACTTGACACTGGTATCGAAATTACTCAAAATGAACCCCTCAAACAAAATTCAGCTAGCAATGATTTGGTTTTCAAAATCCAAAAGAATGAGCCTTTCGCTGTTTCTTATTCTGCTTATGAGGAAACTGAACGAGAACACGTAGAAATGTCAAAATCCCTCAACGATACTAACAAGGTTCTCCAGGCGGAGGTGAACAACAATTCAGTAAAGTTGGTTCCAGATGAAAACATAAGTACAAATATAGCCATGAAGATCTTTTTTAATGCAATTTCGAAAGAAGAGGGTTCATCATCACCGAACGAAAATGCTTCCTTTGCGAACAACGTTTCAGTATTAGTGGCGGGAAACAGGCTGAAGTCTCCAGGTAGTTGTCCGCAGTCTGAAGCGAAAGATGCCCCTTTCCATTCTGGTACTTCCTCGCCACAAAAGCGCAGTAAATCTGATCCATCCTTCATCATCACCACTTCAGCCCCTTCTACATTTGTTAAATCTGCACCTCTTGTTAGCAACTCATCTGTGATAGAGAGCGAAGGCTCGAAGCAAGAAAGCAGTTCATTGCCGGACACTGCTCAAGAGAAGCTCAATTCCGAAATGTACATCACGCAAATGTCCGGTGTAACCCCGACTGCTCCAGGCATCAAAAAAGAATCGCAGCAGTTGAATTACAGGGTTTCCACCTCTGTTGTCGAAAGCAGGAACTCTTCGAAGGATTCGCAACAGCCAATCATCGAGGAGGAACAGAAATGTCACTTGCCTAGCTCAGTTTACGGTACGTCAGCTTCCAATATTGAAAAAGTGCTCACGGGTCTCCAAGTGCCAGAAACGAGCAAGGACGGGTCTGTGATGCTGGACTTTGGAAAAGTTAGCTTTTTGCAAGAAATGCTAGAAAAGAAATCCGGTGAAAGCAAAACGGCTGACTTGGGCGCTGATAAATCTCTGTGCAAAGAAGAGTCTCGCGTAGATAAGTCAAAACCGTCGTTGGAACAAAAGTTTAACCCTTCGTGTGAAAAATTTTCTTTCATTACGTCTTTCCAAAAAGATGATCGCTCCAATGTGATTACGCCAAATTGCAATAAGTTAAAATTACATATTCCCGAATTCGTGAGCACTGATGATTCTAATTCTTCGGTTTTGTCTGCTGAGTCGCAAAAAGTTGTGAAATGTCCCAAAATTACTAGTCCTCAAATTTTAGAGCAGCACATAAGCAAGATCATTTCGGAGAATGCAGCTATTGTTGAAACATTAGATCCTATGTGGTCGCGCCGTTATTTTAAGCAAAATAGTGTAAATACTTCTCCAAATTCTGATTGTGAATCGAAAAAACAAGGTATTTCCTTAAAATTAAGTAACTGTAGTGACGATAAAGCGACTAATGTGTCGGGATCCACCACTACTTCTAAATTGCAATCGGCTCTGTTAGGTGGATCTTTAACAGAATCGCTTCACGCAACTTCAAAAGGATTATTGTCTAACAAAACCTCTTCGCCAAACGAAAAGTCATTCCCACTTTTAAATGCCTCTCCTCCTTCTGTTATTCCTAGTGTTAATATGTACTCAAAGATTGTTTGTTCTGTTTCTGAAGAAGAATTGAAAGGAAGTGCCATTAAAAGTCTTTTAAGCTTGAAGCGAGGTCGGTATACAAAACGCAAAAATACGTCGACTTTGGATCAGGCCTTTTACAGTCAAAGTCCTCAAAATCCCGAAGGAAGCATTATTAAGGATTTGCTTTTAAAAAGCAAGTCTAAAGAAGAATCAAAGTTGCTTTTGGATGTGAATGACACAAATCCTATGACCTCCTCTTTTACAGTAGACGTAGAAGGTCATTCAGACAAACTTTTTCATCTCAGATGTTCTTACTGTAGTTCAGAGTTTTTAGACAAGTATAATCTTGATGTACATCTCTCTTTTTGTAGAAATTCAGGAACACAGCTGCATACTCTCAGGGATACTGCTGACAAAAGAATCAAAACCACACACGCACAAAACAAGCAGTCACCGACTGAGTTCCAGTACAAATTTGATACGAAAGGACAAACTACTGAATCCAGATTTGAATCTATTTTAGATAACGCGAATGACGGTCCGATTTTGAAAAAACAGTTACTCTTGCCTTTATCGAAAAGTCCACCTCTGAAGAAGAGAAAAGTCTCTGACTCCGTATTATTGCCATCGTTTTTCAATGACAAGTCTCCCGAGCCAATGAATGGGAAGAGTGATATGTACAAGAACATTTCCTCAAGCTCTTTTAGTGATCTAACACTATCTCCCCACAGGGGACGATCGCAAAGTGTCCATTTGTTTGGTGGCGAAGTGCAAGTCCTAGATGGCTCTCAAACTAAAAGAATTAAAATTAAAACTAGTATTCCTGGTGCCTTTTCATCTTTGTCTAACACGATTTCAGAAAGTTACGGCTCGAAAAAATCCACTTCGCTCGAGGAACTCGAAATGGACAAACGAGGTAGAAGTTTACCAGGCGTGATTGTCACAATTGCTCAACCCGTTCATAACTCTGGAGGTACTGTCCATTTGCCAAGTAGATCATCTTCTAGCGTATCACCTGTTGTATCGATCCCTACAAACTTTTCAGATATTTCCAAGTTAGAAAATTCTTTACGAACAGACTTCTCAGTCATCTCTTCGAATTTAGACTTGGTAAAATCTCCGAACAAGAAAAAAGAAACCACTGTTTCGCCAAGCCAACCATTTTCATTTCTTCCTGGACCTGATAGTATTTGTCCTGGTACGATAGGTTTTGAAATTCCTACGTCTCAACCTTACGGGTTAGGTGTTTCGACAATAAATTACTCGGTCAGTGAAATCTCATCTTCTTTCAAAACTGCAAAAACCAATTTTTATTCTTCAATCTTTTCATCTGCACCAAAATGCTTAGAGTTGCCATTTTCTTCGTGCAATGAGAAGGAATCTGAAAGCAGTCCTGTTGTACCGACTGTCATCTTTACCCCGAGCAGTCCAACGCATTCGAAAAACGAAAATGAAGCGCCATCTTCTGAAAGCATATCACAGCCCATGAAAAAATTCCTTTCCCCAGCTAGACCAACATCACTATCTTTAAAAGAAAAACCCTTCACGATGGTGGGATCTACTTTAATTAGCCCAGAGACACCCAGGCCGAAGAAAAGTTGCATCCAACTCTATCTCAACGGCCATGCTTACACTTATTTGGGATTGAAGTGTTCCACCAGATCAACCTATTGTTGTATTTACCGTCCACAACCCATGTTCATTCTACAAGAGACCAATCCCAAACTTTCTATGTATTCAAATTGGCAGGTAGTTCCCGCAAAGGAAGAACTGTCAGGATCTACACCAGGACAGATGATTTCTTTGTATTGCTCCAAGCAGAAAAGTAACATGAAATCTGTTATGACTTTGGCCAAATTAGGCGAGCCATTAATTTTCACGCACTCCAGTTATTGGACTTTCCGATCCAAAGATCAGTCAGAGAAAAATAGACTCTGTGCAACCGCTGATACTAGTCAAGCTGAAGCTGAAGAAGATTCTACAGAACATCCGCAGGTAATTTGATTCGGAAAAAAAAAATACATAAATAGTAAATAAACATTTTCCGACTGAAAACTAGTTAAAATACTTTTCAGAAGTGTATTAATTAGTTTTCTCTTTCTTAAAATTCCACAGTATCTTATATATTTTTAATGAAATGTCCTTAATAACTTTTTGAAGAACGGTTAAAATAGATTTACATCATTTTCAAACTAATTGATCACATGAAGACATCATTCTGAGAACGTGAAATGGGGGGGGGGGGGGGCTCTGAGGACGTGGTGTTGGGAAGCGAGTGGTCACCGGGTCCTTACTTGAGGTTTAAAAATTGGATACAGTGGCAGAAAAAAAGAAAAAATCCTGCTGCTTCCCCCTTAGAAAAAAATTAAAAAATATGCTCCAAAAAAAATTTTTTTTTTCGGAATTAATTTTCATAAACTGTTCCGATTTTAGCGGGAGCCCTTGGAATTTCGAAACGATTTTCCGACTAAAATGAAAATCTTCCAATTGTGCTTTCTTGATTGCCCCCCCCCCTTTTTTATACTCCTCTCGTCTTCTTTTTGAAATGAGTAAATTATCTGCCGATCTTTTCCCTGTTATCTTTGTTTGTACCGAATCTAATCCTTTTCTGTGTAATAGTTTCATTTTTTTCAAAACAAGCCACCCCTTTCCTCCGCACTTCATTTTCTCCTCTATTTCCGCTGGTATCTTCCTAGGGAAAACTTTTTAAAATATTTTCGTTGGTCACGCCTCTGTTAAAATGTTCACGTGCCGGAAATTTTGCAGATTTTTGTACCCCCCTCCACTTTTTCACCTTTACTGTATTCTCAATGTTTTCTTCCTCTCTTACTTTGGGCTAAATTAAATTCTTCTGCTTTCTGTTCACTGATAATAATAACAGAATTCGTAGTTGGCCCGATATTCCTGATTTTCCGGCTGGAAATTATTTTGTTCCGAATTTTTAGTTTCTTGACATTCCTGTTTTTTTTTTTTTTTTTAATATAAAGGGTGTCCCAAAATTAACGCAAGATTTGAATTTGCCGCCATTTTTGCAATAAATTGTGGGCAATCTTGAAAAAAGAACAATTTGGCAGCTGAGGGTCTAGGGTTATTACAAATGGAGCGTTTTCGATTCTATAATGCATTTTCATTATCGAACAATTATTTGAAAAATAATGAAAGTTTGGGCGGGTCAAGCAGTTTACTGTTATTGGCGCTCGATATCGCAATTAGGTAATGCGCAGGTGGTTGTGGGATTGCTGACATAGACGTTTGACTTCAAATAACCCCATAGGGAGAAGTCTAATGATGTAAAATCACGATCTAGGGTACAATTCATATCACCGAAACGAGAGAGTACACGAACAGGAAATTCCTCATGCAGTGATTGAATTGTTTCGCTGGTTGTATAATAGCATAACACTCCATTTTTACTAACCCTAAACTCCCAGCTGTCAAATTGTTCTTTTTCCGTGGCTGCCAACAATTCACAGCAAAAATTGTGGCAAATTCAAATCATGCGTTAATTTTGGGACACCCTTTACATTTGTTTCATTGCTTTCTCAACTAGAACACATAAGTGCCGATTCTGAATCAAAAATAACCTTTTCGCCAAAAAAAAAAGCAATAATTGTCTCAGAATTGGTTCCACGCAAGCACCAATTTTGAACTATTGAGAACCACCTCGCGACACTAACTCAATTTTGATAAAAAGTGCTTATCATGACAGAGTACTGCTTCTTAAAATGGTCCTCACTCGTTAAATATTGCGATTGTCCTTTCAACTACTGCCATAGATACTGAGAGAGTGACTATTATGAAGAGCAGAAAATTTGAAATTGATGTAAAAATCGTAATTTTAGGCTGTATTTGGTAATGTTGTAGGAAAGGAAGTTTGTTATGTCTTCCCGAAACTTTTTCAATATTGAAGTCACTTATAATCTGTCTATGGTGATATTCGGGGGTCAATAGCTTTCGGATTTTTTTTTTAAATTAAAGTTTTTAAAACGCAATTTTAGGCTACTGGAGCCATGAGGTGAGATGTGATAAGTAATAATTCTTAGATAAGTACAGTAGAACCTCCCTTAAGGGACACCTCCGAATAAGGGACACCTCTATTTAAGGGACATTTTTTCTGGTCCAAGTCCCTTTGAATAGGGACTTCCATGTATTTGCCTCTAAGTAAGGGACACTCTATTTAAGGGACAGTCATAGCGAAAACAAAATTACAAAAAATTATGTACAAGTGCCTAAGAAAGAGTGAATTTACTGGAATTCAAGTTTTACTTTTCCTTTAAAAATTAATGGAGGAGAGTTGAACATTAACATATGTTGAAGAAACAAGGATTGTACATTGTAAAAATCTTGCTGAAAGTTACATGCATGATTTATCCACCCAGATATTTATTCAAGTAGGCTCAGGGCCAAAGGAGAGGGCACAGAAACTGACTAGCTTTTATATAAAAATTGAAATGTGAATACTAATTGTAATTCACAGTGTCTTGCATTGTAAATTACATGACATGATGCAAATTCATGCAATGAATTACTCCAAAATAATTGCTTTATGGGGGAAAACTTTGGACTTTCCAAAATTTTAACACAATAATTATTAATAAAATGATAAAAAATCATTAAGTGTGAATTTGATTTAGTTGTGTATGAAAAATGAAAAGTATTGAATCTTAAGTGTTAATAGTTTTGTAAGTTCATAACAAAAGTATACCGAGTAAACACGCTGCATGTATAAACTAAAATACCTCCGAAGAAGGGACACATCTATTTAAGGGATATAATATCGGGTCCCATTAGTGTCCATTATTGAGAGGTTCTACTGTATACGAAAGTAAAAGGGAATTTATTTTGAAAATTGAAAAGGCATTATTTTTATCGGTTTTTTAATGTTACAAATTTGAAATGTGTGAAAAGGTAACACTCAAGTCTCATGGAACCCCCGAGAGAGCTCTACGGAACCCCACGGTTCCGCGGAACACAATTTAAGAAACGCTGTGCTATGCAATTGTTTTTTTTTTTTTTCCTGTTATGCAGTTATTGTTTACTTAATAAAATGCATTTGACTAGGATTATGCTCCCGCTCCTTGTTTTCTCCCCACAATGCCGACGTCAAATCATAATGCGTGAGCTTAGGTTTTCGAGAATAGAGAAGTTGCAACCTATTAAATGTTCATATTTTGGCTATTGGATATTGTTAATTGACCCTCAAAACTAAATAATTCACCATCGCCGAATTTTAAAGCACCGTGGTTGATTTTTAATGAATTTTTAAAAATCCACGCGCAAAAGTGCGCGCTTCTGAAACGTCACGAGCCTACGTCACAGGGCACTACTGGGCAGCCTTCCGCCGAAGATCCCTTGTTTTCGCTAGGGACATTTTGAGCGCGCTGATATTTTTATTTTTTAGAAATTCAATAATCCTTTTGAACACACTATGGAGGCCGGATTCGTTAAAGCACATTCTAAATAATCTTCCTCAAGTTACACCAATGAGATATTCGAATATTTTCGAGAGGATGAGACGTTTAATGTTCCAGAAACGCGAGGAGTTAAATGCGAGGAAATAAGCCTTTTACGTTTCGTCTTCGAAGTCGAATGCGTGACCTTCGGCTTCTCCCCTATCGGAAGAGGGCATGACGTCACTTCCTATGCCATTTGACGTCACAAGAGCTTGAACTTTAAAAATTAATTAAAAAAAAAACTACTTATCATATCGCAAAATTTTTTTACCTATGATGTTCATACATGTTACTCTATCATATAAAAATAAAATTGAAAAATCGAAAGCTTCCCTATTCAGGAGTGCCCCCCCCCCTAAGAGCAAGGATGCATTCCCCTAAATACCGCAAAGACCCCCCCAAAAGTGAAAAACACCCCTCAAAACACCCTCTCCCCTAAAAATTTCAAAGGCACAGTCTGCGTTATGACAGTCCCCCTAGGTGGGCAACCCCGTGAGAACAGAAATCCAAGTTGTTCATGAAATTGGGGTCCGTTTTTTCTTTTTTATGTTACTTTTTAAACGATCCACTATTAAAATGAAATAAGAGATGACCTATTAATACATCAGAAATCACTGTTCAGTGAACGAAACAAGTTCTGTGCTCCTAATTACTTTCTAACTAATGTCTCAATCATTATCATTTTTCAAAAATTTTAATTGTAAATTTGAACAATTTCCAGGAATTCTTAAACTAAACCTTCAATACTTAAATTGAATTTCGATAATGTCTACAAGACGTATCTATAAGAACGTTCGTTTTCGCCCCCCCGGGGGGGGGGGGGTCCCGATGTCGAAGTGCTTTGCTGAAAACTACATACCGTGTTAGCTTTCAATCTTTTTGCATTCAGTAATTTTTTCAGTTATTTTAGAAGTTAGAAGCTATATTTTAATACATGCTATCTCACATAAACTTCTTTTATTTTCTATTTAAATATAGTTAATTTTTTTTTTAAATATTGAATATTACTGCTGTTTCGTTTCGTATATTACTTGATTTTAATGTCTGCTTAAGTTTATACTGCAGTAATATATTTTACGAAACAGGATTTTTTAAAGAGGGGCACCTTTATGTACGTAAATCCCAACAGTACTTGGAAATACAAACTTCCATCTAAAATAAAAGCATAAGTTTGTCGCAGTTGTGCTTCCCAATTTCATATAGAATTATATTAGTAATATAGTTCTTTGAGTCAGAACCTGCCAGTTTTAAGTTTTATCAAACTGCATTGTTTTTTTTTTAATTTTTTCAATTTTTAATTTTTTTTTTACGTTAGTGCTTTCAGTTTAATTATAAAAATTAAAACACGCATCGGTAAACTTGATTACAACATGTGATGATGAAATAGAAAGCAATACATGTAGCTTACATTGATATATGGATACAATATAAACTCCAATATGTATTTGTAAAAAAATGTATACTTCACACGTTAAAAAATAGTATAAGTGCCCTTATTTTTGTCCTGATGTATTTGTAATACAGTGCAGAACCTTTTATCCGGGAGCCAAAAAACCGGGAAACCAGAAAACCGGCAACTTTTGCCGATTTTTCCGCGATTTTTAAAAAATGCGCATTTTCGGCAATTTTTGAAAAACTAAGCATTTTTTTTTTTTTTTTTTTTTGAAATACCTAAAAGAATATCAGCGGTTTCTTAATAAATACCATATTACTCATCTATAATTCGGAAAAATGTTTTCAAAAACGAACTTCAGAGGGTTATCCTTAACGCGGGGCAACATTTCCGAAATATTTTCTTGAATTAAAAAGTACACTCGTAAGTCTTAAATTTTCGTGTTTTATTTCAACTGAATACTAAAGAAATGAATATTTTCACATTCTAATGCAATATTTTATTGAATAGTCCCTAGTTAAAGCCGTTTCGAGCGTAAGTAACGTCGGAAAAGAGCGGGAAACACCGAAAACCAGATTTGCGAATTTTTTGGATAGTTGATGGTGGAAATCGTTAAACGCAAGACTCATAAATCAAATTTCTATTGGTATGAACTTAATGCAAAAGCAATAGTTATCAATAACTACTGTAACCGCAAACACCAAACCTTTACAAGAAATTAAAAAAAAAAAAAAGCGCGTTCAAGAAAACAAATTCTTTCATACACTGTAGTAGAAAAATCGCAATTTATGTTCAAAAGCTTGTTGTTTGCCCTTCCCTTCATTTTCTTTTGTTTTAAAACATGGAGAAGTGGGGTTTTTTTTTGCCCCTTTTCAAAATAAATGTGTTGGTCTCGGGTCTTATGGATAACTTTCAATAATAAGCATTTCTGAATTGTTTTCTTCTTATTTTAATATGTATTACTATTTATTATAGTAATTTAAGTTTCATAAACAATCGGCCAAAAGCTCTTTTTAGCGTCCCAGAAAACCGGGAAATTCAGATATCCGGGACAGCGATGGTCCCGAACTTCCCGGATAATTGGTTCTCTACTGTATTGTATTCTGATTTTTTTTTTCAAAGCCAGTCTAAATTAAGATGGCAGTTGAAAATTATAGTAAGCCATTCCATTTGTGCAGGCTGTCTTCTTAAAATATCTGTATGAAAAATAGAAAAATCATAGATAAGAAATTTCGCAATCTTTTTAACGTACGTCCGCCATTAGTTGCCAAAGGATTTTAGAAAAAGTTACGGAAATCGCGTAATCCTGTTCCCTAGCGCGAACCCTTGAGTACAATTGCTTAAAAACGCCACATCTGTTGATTTCCGGTTTTGCACTTTAATTCCTAAAGCATTCAATAATTGTGCAAAACAGAGAAGAGCTATTAATGTTTTTAGACCAATTTTAAATGTATTAACACGAAAATATGTTTTCTGCTAATATTTTAATGTTTTTCACTTCAGAAAATTTGATTTATTTTGAAGATTCGAATGTTATTCCAATTCATGAAAGTTACGCCTCAAATATTTTGAATGAATTTTTGGATCGGGTATGGTGAAAATCGTTTTTTTTTTTTTTTAATTTTTTTTGAACAATCACGATTGCTTATTGTTCTACCTTCACCATCCTTGGCGTTATGGTTCCTTTTTCAGCTAGGACCAGGGACACCAGCACCACCGCCCACCGGCCTCTGCAGGCGCGGCTCCGAGCACTGCCTCCTGGAATCCGTTTCTCCTGGCCGATGGCGTCCATGTCCTACACACACGCGCGCTCAAATACACACACACACACACACACACACACACACACACGTACACACACATACATACATACACACACATACACACAAGCCTTTACACATACACACAGGTCTACGCACACACACAAGCCTACACATGCACGCACGCGCGCCTACACATACACACACGCCTGCACACACACACAACTATACACACGTAACGGCCCAGGATGAAGGGCAGGCGTGGGGGGAGAGGAGCCGTTTCTAGAAACAATAGCCCCCAAATGAGTAGAGCCCTGTCACAACTCATGATTGCGAAAAACATAATTTGAATTCAAAGTTTCAGAATTCAAATTAGCGTTGATTGAGGGAAGTGGGGGTCACAGGTTTTTTTTAAATTATATTTTTTTTTATTATTATTTTTAAAAGAAATATGCCAACATTGACACGCTGCTTATGGGAAAACTTCCTTGCTACGTCTGACCACGGATTGTATGGAAAGACAAAAATCCGTTTTACCGCCGGAAATGGAGGAATCTATTATTTTTTACCGATGTCAGCTTTCGCAGAAGCAGAGTCTCATTCAAATGAGCCGAATACGCGCATCAAATTTTTACTTTTCCCCTTATTCACATAGATTCGTCTTATCTGAACGTTTGAAAATTCCATGCAATCCGTGGTTGGACAGTATGTTATAAGCTGATCGCACTGATCGCAGTATGTTTTTAAGCTCAGTACATTTTACATGCTCGTATTTAAAATTGATCAATTTTCAAAACTTCCATTTTAAAAACGTCATCAAACAAAAACCGTGTAAAGCAGGTTTTGTTTTAAACGAAGAATTGGAGAGATCCCCCTTTAAAACAGCTTTCCCAAAGAAGAATGCTTACCGAGATTTGCTGTTCTCTTATGTTGTGAGTAAAGGAAATGTTGTTTTCTCTGCATTGACACTGTGCTAGCAGAGAAACAACTTTTACAGAATTTTTCTCGGCATTCACACTTAGAGGTGCGACATCGATGGCAAAACATCCATATAAGAAATTAAAAGATCGATGGTATTGATACATCGACCAAAAAACATCGATGTTTTAAAACATCGATCTTTTTATCAATACATAACATACATTTTTGAATACACTACACTACAGACTTACTCATGTGATAATCTCTAACAAATGTTTCTTAGTGGAAAAATACTGAACCTCAAATCATGAACACAATTTAATAGGAATAATTTCGCGATATCTTGGTGCTACAATAGGACAAAAATGATAATAAGACATACAACGATTAATACAAACTAGTTATAGCAATAAGGAAATATTTTAAAAACTGAATGAAACTAAAGATAAATCTACACCAAAAAAGAATCTAAGAAAAAAATGTATCATAGCACTTACCGTCAGTTGAATGATGAGAAAGAGTTGTGCAAATCATACTAAAAATTCAAAATTAACTCTAACAATTATTATTAAGAGCAAGAAATATGTGTTGTACTGTTAGTGCTACATAGTTAAACACAAATTGTAAGTAATAGAGGGACGGCTTGGGGAAGTCGATAAGTATTATAACCTCCAATAATATTTGATGTTGACAGTTTGGAGGAAAATAAGTTTGTTCACTTTGTCCCCCCCCCCCCAGAAGCGCATTTCTCTTTTTGCTGACTATCTCCCGCCAGTCAGAGAAAAACCTCTTTCCGATGGTACAGAAGTTATCATCACTGTCAAATACTTTAACGCGACTATCACCAGTTCTGAATTTTTAAAATTATAATTTTCACCGTAGTAATGTATAAGATTTTCCTTTAGTTTAAGAACTGGAGCCTTGAAACAGACCGTAAGTTTTGGCAAAAGACTAGCTGTGTCGAGTTCTTCCAACAGCTTTGACCTCTTCCTCACACTCTAGTTATCTCTTACCATTTTGCAGTAATTTTCCCAAAAATCATCCTCTACACAAAAAAATTGTTCTTATAAAATGTGCAAATAAATTAATATTTTTGAGCAATTCCATAAGTACTTAATTACCTAGCTAGCAAATTGGAGCAAATTTTGTGAAATTTTTCAATTAAAATACTAAAACATCAACATCGAAAAAATATCGAAGCCAAAACATCGATGTTCCAAAAACATCGATGTTAAAAGCATTGATGTTTTAATAATACATCGATGTTTCCAAAACATCGACATCGATGCCGCACCCCAAATTCACACTGTATCAGAGAAAAGTCTTTTGCAGAATTTTTCTCTGCATTGACACTGTGCTAGCAGAGAAACAACTTTTACAGAATTTTTCTCTGCATTAGCGCATAGTAGCAAAAAAAAAAAAAAAAAAAAAAAAAAAATCTACAGAATTCGTTTTTTTTTTCAACTGATAATTTACATTCGCAGTTTTAAATTTTTAACGCCTCTACAAATGTATTTGACGATTTCACGCTTTGAAAATCGAAATTATACCTCAAATATGGAGTCAAGTGTATTTTCCCGTACTGTGTCGATAACAATTTTAACATCGTGAGAAACGAACAAAAAAAAAAAAAAAAAAAAAAAAAAAAAAAAAAAAAAAAAAAAAGCAAATTAAATTGGAAAAACTATTAAATTTAGACATTTTTTAATTTGAAATGCTAAACATTCAATAGGTTAAAAAAATCAAACATCTTTTATTTTCCTCTCAGCCTTACCAAATTTAGATTTTTTATGGATTTCCTCACTATTACTGTTTTCAAATGTTTTGTATTCTCCAAAATGAATTTCATTTCTCCAACAAATGTCAAGGAGTATTTTCATGCCTTGAAAAAAAGCTCTAGCAACATATCTCGGTTCTGGGCGGTTTTTTCTGTATTCATGTTGTTAGTATATGACGCAGTGTTAATATAAGTTGAGCAGTGCTGTGCTTTTATCTGAATAAATATGTTTAATTAATAATTACTCGTTGCTGTGAATATTTTTTTAAAAAGTGTTTTAAAAATGATTCGTTTGAATCTAGTTATCGTCACACAACAGTATGCAGTGAAAGCTAGAATGTTCAGAAAGTGAGTAACACGCTAAATCCGTGTTTTCTTAACCTTTCTGGAATTGAGCGTTAAAAAAATTATATTTAACGTTAATTTTTCGAAAGGGATCCGTTTGCATCCGCTTCTGCAAAATTCGCTGTTTTTTGTTTTCTATGCAATCCCACATCTTGGATGTCAAAAATTTTGTATTGCCTGTTATTTTCAACCTGTCTTATGCTTCATTTTATGTAGCGGACTTCTATATTCAACATTTTGCCAATTCAAAAATTTCAGTTCAATAGCATTTGAGTAGCCACCAGCCAAAACAATTCTAAATTTAGCATTCGTTTTTACAAAGCTTTATCTTTCGTTTAAACAGATCTTAAGAAAATTAAATTAATCTAATAAGTAGAGAGGACATTCAAAGTGACGATAGTTTCCGAAAATCGGAGAATTTTAATGCTCTCAGAAAAATTAGTTAGAAGTTTAGTGAGTTTCTCAAGCTGAAGAACCTTTCTTTTTCATGTTTTGACCGTCATCTCATTTAATAGTTACAGAATAGTTATACACACACACTTGTTCTGAAAATACTTTGCTCAGACAGTATGTCTTTTCGGGCGATGGATATGCATCTTATTTTGTTGATAATTCTGTAAATTAGTTGAAATTGTTAAACATTACTTAAACTCCAACCCTTCTCTCCGCCCCTGAAAAAAGGAAAAATTTTTGAAAATTAAAAATACAAGTTGTGTTACACGTACTTAAAATAATTTTAAAATTGTTTTATGTGTATATTACATTCTTGCCGAATCTACAGTTTTTAACGGGGTACTACTGTTTTTTACACCCATCTCTCAATTTCCAGTTTTGTCAATTTTCTCCAGTTTTTAGAAGCTTTTTTTTGTTGAAAATATGGGAAAAAAAGAAAAAAAGTTTTTCGATCTACCATCAAAAAGTTTCACTTTCTTCTCAGTAGATGGCACCATAGTTTCTAGTCATCCACCAATGACACGGGGGGATAAGAATTTCAAATAGTACGTACTCCATAACTCCATTTTTATTTGCAAGCTGCAAAAATGCGATTTTTCAAAATATCCGAATTTTTCTGAAATAAATCTTTGGTTTTTTTTTCGAACAGCGGGCACAATATTCAAGACGTGTGTATTGAAGGAATGGATTTTTTTCAGATGTATGCTTATGAATTTTAACATTTACTTACTTGTTTACTCAAAAATTTTCCACATGTTCATGTCCCACGAAGCACGTGCTTCACCGAAAATTGCATGCAGTGTTTGAGTTTTCAATCCTTTTGCATCTTCTAAATATGTAAATTATTTTGAGAGTTGAAAGTTATTTCAACATATACTACCTTATATCTACTTATTTTCTTTTTTATTTTCACATTTTTAAAATACTTGATTTTAGTTTTATTAAATTCTTGTAATCACTTTTTTTTTTTTGGCGAAGACTTCTAAATTTCAACCGAATCCACTCATATTGTTTTCTATTTTTCATTTGCAGTGGTTTATATTTTTATAGCTGCTACCAATTAGCTTATATCTCATAAAAATTTCCATTTCATTTTAAGTTTCATATTTTAAGTGTACTATAATAATCTTGAAAGGAAATATGTTATTGGTCAGTCATAGTGTCATCTATTTACCTGTAGTGAAATCTCCTGATTTTTGTTTCTATGGAGGTTTGCAAGTATTATTATTGAAATATGAAAAGTATTTTGAGATTTTGCCAAGCAGTTGGCATTGGCAGATATACTTTGGATGTAGAAGAATAAAAGAGAAAGTAGTTGTAGGCACAATATAGATAAAGCTATTTGAAAATATTCAGAACTAATACTTGATCAGAAATTCGATTGTTACCTCTATGAATGAAATTAGAGCTCTTCTCTGCAAGTCCATCTGCATGCTGTTTTGATCTTGAGAGCAGCAAAGAAAGTACAAAATATGCTATGCACTATTTAAAAAAAATGTTTTATGCATGACATCGTTTTAAATTTACTTATTTGCATTATCTAGAGCTGCAAACCTGTTTCCACATCTTCAAAAGAATTAGGAAATGTAAAATATAATAAACATTTATCGCGAAATATCAAATAAAACTCTCACTAAAAATTGAAACACCTGTTGCTCTAAAGATAAGTATTTAATATTTAAAAAAGAACATTCAAAGAGAGGTATTTTCATGGAGAGCACCCGATGTTGACTCCTTGCTTCCTTACATTTTGAAAGAAAACAGGCAAATTCTTCTGTGGAACTTAATGAGAGTCTAACAGAAAGCCCTCCTAACGCAGTGCTACAACTTGGTAGTATTGTCAAGCATTTTGCCATTTTAGTGACGTGTGTGTGTTAACTAATGTTGGTTCTTCCTTTGAAGAGACTGATGTGTTATCTTTTGCTTTTTCAATTTCTTTATATTGTTTTTTCTTTTTAGGAAACTTCTGAACCACCATCACAAAAAGAAGCAGTCCTTTCATCGTTGAATAATACTTCTGAAAGTCAGGTGCTCTCCACAGACGACTCAAGTGCTCGTCCAGACACTGATAACACGATATCAGATGGAGATGTAAGTAATAGTCCACCATCTTACATCTTGTTTACTTACATATATATTTATACACATTAGATTTTTACTTTCTTCTGTATCTAATATATAGAAGAAAGTATTGGATTCGTGCAAATTTTCGAATTTTGACGGATTCGAGCGTTTTGAGGTGTGCTGAGTCCATTTCGACTATTTTTGGAAAATGCCTGTCTGTCTGTGTGTATGTGTGTGTGTCACGTCTGTGTGTGACCAGTTTTTTGTGGCCGCTGTACAGCAAAAACTACCGCATGAAATCGAACAAAATTTAGTACACATATGTACCCCTATGTGAACTTGTGCCCTATGTGTGGTTTTTGGCGCGAATTCTTCCAAGGGGGGTGGAGCAATGGGACGTTTTTTGAATTACGCGTGATTGCTATTTCTCAGGAAGTAACTGGCGGAATCAAACAAAATTTGGTCCATATGTTGCCAGTAACAGGAACAGGTGCTGATTCAATTTTGGTGTCAATAACTCAAACGGGGGTTGAGCTATAGAACGTTTTTTGTCGTTAATTGTGACTGCTGTATCTCAAGAAATAATGAACGGAATGAAAGAAAAATGTATCAGCAAGTAGCCCTTAGTGGGTATAAAAGCTGATTTTATTTTGGTGTTAACAGCTAAAAAGGGGGCAGCACAATCGCCCGTTCTTTTTTTCCATTGTGAGTGCCGTATCTCAAGAAGTAATGCTACGTTCTGGTTGAAATTTGGAATGTATGTGAATCCATATGTAAACAGGCTTTGGTTCAATTTTGGCGCCAATCGCGCCAAGAGGTGCTGATTTATTTTTATTATCATTATTTTTTAGCAAATAAAAATAGCTTTATTAATGCAACAATAAGAAAGATAAATTGTAATAGATTATCGTCTGCTTATTTCTCGTGATTTTAATTGTATGAAAATGATCGGAAATATTATCTCAATGATTTAAAAATTTTAACTGTTGCCATCTTATGTTCGTTAACAAATAAAATATTTGTAATTAATTCAAGCAAGGCTTTAAAAATAACTTTCAATTTTCGCTCTTTGCTTTGCTTTTGCAATAATTCAGACATTGGGATGGTCGTCAAGTTTTTTCATGTGTAATTTTGTTTTTGTTGGGAATATTGCTTCCTCGTCAAGCATGGGGAGGGATCAGAAAAAAAAAGAAAAAAAATATAGAAGAAAGTTTCGTGATGGCCACAACATACTAGTTATATATGAAACCAGTGATAAATGCTTATTTCTGTGGCCAAACTATCTCTTGTTGGTGTACGTGAGAATACAGTCGACTCCGCTATAACGCAATCCGACTTACGGGAAATGGCTATAACGCGATTTTTTCACCAGTAAAGAATTTTAGGCCTGACGTGAATTCCTGACCTGCAACGCGAAAATTTTCTCAGTGGGGAATCGTGGTGTGTAAGTATTGGCTTTGTAATTTGCTACTATGTATACAGTGGAGCATCAAAAATCCGCACAAATTGGGAGAAGTGGTTGTGCGGATTTTTGATTTTGCGGATTTCAGGTCACTAAGGAAATAGGTGGTTGTACCTTTAAATTGGAAAAATAAAAACAACAAGGAATAAAAATATAATAGTTACAGTTATTTACATTATTTAATATATACAAGTTTACAAATCATTAGCTATTTACATTTTGAAAACATTTCAGAAATTGTAGCTTGTTTCATATTTTTTAATAGTTTAAGCTTAAGTCTTTTTTGTATGCTGTACAGCATTAGGAGTTCTTGCTCCGACACAATATCTTGTTGTTTTAAAAATTCCAGGTAGTGTTCTCCTACCTGCACACCCTCTTGAGATTAGAATTTTTTTAGATTCTGCCTCTCCTTCATCCTCATCATTTAAAAAATTAAGTTTTGGGGAAAATCGAAGCGGATTTAGGATGTTGGCGGATTTCAGGGTGGCGGATTTTTGATGCTCCACTGTATATATTTTTTTCGTGACCTTCATCACTTTCGCATCCCTGAGCGCGGAAGTTCTCACACCGTACTAGTCCGAACATTGCTTATGCAAATAACTACTCCTTATTTCTCTTTATTTTTTTTCATTCTAAATGAGAAAGTTGTTGAAATGTAATGACACCTAAGAGTGCTGTTTCATCTAAAGTTGGTGAAGATAGAAAGAAAAAGAGAAAGTTTTTCACAAATAAAAGAAAGCTAAAGCTTCCTGTGAAAAGCTGAATCTCGACTAAAAAATGTGTGGAAGGTAGCAGGACAATTAGGTATGAGTGAATCTTCTATATTCCATACATACAATTAAAAGTCAGGGAAAGGAAACCTGTAAACGTTTACCGAGTAATATCTTAGTAAAATGCAAAAAATTTATGAAAATGGAAGCTGCTCTTGTATTGTGAGTTAAAGAAACCAGGACGAGAGGTGTTGCCATAGATGGAAATGTTATAAAAGAATTAGTGAAGCAACTGCTTAAATATATATTAGAATAACAGTTTGATCACGCAGCATAAATCATTATCATCTTCACTTTTTTTAAGTTTCAAATATCATTACTGGATCTACTGTACAGTACTACTACAGTGCATTTTTTTTTTTTGCTGTATACTGTACATACCGTATACTGGTTTATTTTATGTCTTTCTTCCCCATTGATCATTGATTTTGTGCATCGTAGCAGCATTAATGTTGAATAAAGGTTTTTTTTAAATAATAGTAACCATTAAATATAAGTAACCATTCAGTTCTTTATGTAACGATATTAACAAAAATATTTCTGGGAACATGAATTGTTTTGCTGATGGTGTCAAAAGTTATGGGGACTGTAGATAATGAAGAACAAGCAAAGCAGCTGCAATAGGATGTAGATCATATTACGGAGTGGGCTGATAAATGGGGTATGGCTGTTAATGTTGGGAAATGTCAAGTGCTACATTTAGGGCATGGAAATAAGTGTACAAGTTATTATTTGCAAGGTTCAGTCATTAGTCAGGCAGACAAAGTTACTGATCTGGGGGTCTTAATAAGTCAGGATTTAAAGTTTAGCCAACAGTGCAGCATTGTTAGTAACAAGGCCAATAAGATGCTTGGGTTTATCAATAGATCTATTTCAAACAAATCTAAAGAAGTTCTTCTGCCCTTATATAGAAGTTTGGTAAGACCCCATTTGGAGTATGCTGTTCAGTTTTGGTCTCCTTATCTAAAGAAAGACATTAATGTATTGGAAAGGGTTCAAAGGCGAGCTACAAGGCTAATAAATGGACGTTCTCACTTAGACTATGAATCCAGGCTTAGAAGGTTAAAAATGTAGTCTTGAGCAAAGAAGAGACCGAGGGGACATGATTCAGCTGTTTAAATTTATTAAAATGAAAGATGTTACGGGGCTGAAGTTTAGCACTGAAAACAGGACAAGGGGTCATTGTTTTAAGCTATTTAAATATCAGGCTAACATGGATATTAGGAAAAATTATTATTATAGCAGGGTAGTGGAACCTTGGAACAGTTTACCGGAAGATATGGTAATGAGCAAGGGAGTAGATAGTTTTAAGAGGGCCATTGATCTTCACTGGGGATTGTAAATTAACTAGGACCAGTCTAGCTGGGCCCAGAGCCTGTTGCTGGTCGTCATATTTGTATTTGTAAGAAACAGTAATGTATAGTTAAGAAATGATTTTTAACAGTTGAGGGGAGGTTTACAAGCGTCTAAAATGATTGGGTACGTTTATAAAAGATTTTACACATACCCTTTTCCACAACGCGAAATTTCAACTTACGGGAGGGGTCTTGGTACGGTTTGGGGTCAAAATGTCGCCACCGAAATGTCGCGGCCAAAATGTCGACGGTCCAAAATGTCGCCAGGCCAAAATGTCGCCGGTCCAAAATGTCGCTTGTCCAAAATGTCGCCAGGCCAAAATGTCGCCGGGCCGAAATGTCGCCGGTCCAAAATGTCGCCGGGCCAAAATGTCGCCGGGCCAAAATGTCGCCGGGCCAAAATGTCGCCGATCCAAAATGTCGCCGGCCCAAAATGTCGCCGGGCCGAAATGTCGCCGGGCCGAAATGTCGCCGGGCCGAAATGTCGCCGGGCCAAAATGTCGCTGGGCCAAAATGTCGCCGGGCCAAAATGTCGCGGGGCCAAAATGTCGTAGAACCAAAATTCGCTCATTCAGTTGGTAAGAAAAATGCAAATGTACAAAAATGCTGTTTAACACCAAATTTGCAGAATAAATGATTACTGCCTTTAATAATGTCTTCGTTAAAAATGGGACTGAACTAACTGAGTTTCTTGATGAATTCTAAAAAGATTATTCCGTTTTGATTCGCAACTCTCGGCTGTTTTTCAGCAAACAAATAGTATACAAGCGTTATGTTATCTTATTTCTTGTGACTCGTTATCTACCAACTGTAAAACGTTCTGACGGCGTTCAGTTCTGACGTTCGATACATTTTTTAAAACTTTTCTTCAAGAATAGTGTGCGTTTGTATGTGACCGATTTTTTGGGGCCATTCTACGTCAAAACCTGTGGTAAGAATTCGAACGATACCCGCAAGTACCCATATATGATTTAGGGCTGCGTGGTTTTTTTGCGTCAATTCGTTCAAGATAGTGGAGTAACTGAACGTTTTCATCGATATGCGTGACTGTCATTGCTCAAAAAATGATGAACGGAATCAAATAAAATGTTAGGAAGCAGCAGGGGGACAGATTTTGGGGTCAATAACACCAGAGGGTGGAGCAATCGAATGTTTTATTTTTCCTTTCTTTTTTTTTTTATCTGTGACTGATATATCTCAAAAAGTAATACAGTAGACCCTCGTTTTCAGCAGGTTTATTTTACGCGGTTTCGATTATACGCGGTTGAAGATTTGACACCTTTATTTTATTTACGCAGATGAGTTTCGGTTTTACGCTGATGCGGCAATGCAAACAGGTAACATTTTCCTCTCTTTCAAAACCCAAGCTCCTATAGATTGCAGATTACTTGTAACTAACTGCATTTTGGCGTGCTAATAATCGAACTTGGGTCCTTGGAGACATTTTATGCGATTGGTTCCAGAGCTTTTTCCATTATAGAAGTAAAATGATTAAACTCACACAGTTCAGAACTCACTGGAAGAAGAGCTTTTAGGAGTGACAAAGGAGGTCAAAACCAACGAGGATACCGACTCCGGTGACACACAACCAAAAACGCTCACATTGAAATTTTGAACCATTCGTAGACAATAGAAATAATTTTTTTTCTGATTTGTTAGTAAAGGAAGATTTTATCAAGGAAATGACGCAAGTGGTCATGGATGCGTTAATGCTCAGCAAAGAATTAGAGGAAAAATTCTTAATGACTACCAAAAGACTATCATAGCCAGCTCTTCTTCATAAACAGAACGCGAAATTAGTTTGTTTTCTTTATGCATATTATGCATAAAAATCGATATAAGTACACATTAAACTTTTCATACAATTAGTCATCACTAGAACGAAGTATTTTTTTATCTACGGAACCAAATCCCTATTTTGAACCCATTCCCTATTTTTGATATTGGGTCTCAATTTACGCGGTTTCGATTTACGCAGCATTTCCGTGGAACATAACACCCGCGTAAAACGAGGGTCTACTGTACAAGGGTTAAGACAAAATTTGGTCTACAGGACTACAGGTATATCTTAAAGGGCGAGTTGCTCATTTATTTTTGGCTTCAGTCATCCCAAAAGGATGGATCACCGAATATTTTTAATCGTTTTATGTGACTACTATATCTCAAGAAGTAATGCGAGGATTCATACAAAAATGTAGTATGCAAGTGAAATTAAACGAAAACAAGCCTTATTTTCGTTCTAAGTTGAGTTTCGTAATCGTTTACGTGAGTCAGTGTAATTAAATAAACAATGAAAAATATACTGGTTGAGCAAGATATCAATAAAATCTAAATTAGCCGTGTATTCCTCTCATTTTTGTAGCACTTTAACTAGCGTGGGTGTTAAATAAAAACTGAGTTTGCATTCTTATACAATTTGCGTAGTAAAAATTCAATAATTAAAACAGCATTTTTTTCTGAGAGGGGAAAACTTATTTGTTTATTATTATTATTATCATCAGTATTCTTTTCTTTCTGAATTACCAAGCTATATTGAGCTAGAACTATTACTTTTTGGAACTAATTTTAAAAATAAGTCTAGGTCAAAATTGATCTGAATAATCTCATTGATATCAGTTATTTCACCCTACATTGTGAAATTTTTTCTTTTCTATTTAAAATTGGAAAATGTGATTCAGCTGACAAGCGCTACTTCGCAAGCATGAAAGTATCCACCTCTAATAAAATAGCTGTTCTGAAATTGTCCCCCTTGATGTTCTATCGAATATATAAATTCCATGAATGTTGAGAATTGAAAATATTTGTCATCGCGTACAGTCGTTTTTCAAAAATCTGAGTGAAAGACACCTGTTTTAGCAATTACGGGTTTCATTGATTTCAAAAGATTTGACGGTAAAGATTTCGACGTAGTTTCAGAATTTTACTCATAAGACAGAGTTTCCACGGCAATAATCTGTCATCTCTGTTAAACATTTGTTTTACTGTCCCAAAATCCCGGTCGCAAAGGACATACAAATGTCCTCTCAGAGGAAGGTCCCGAGCAGTCTTGTTAAACTTCTTCAGTTTCATTTCCAGAAAAAGTCTCAGAACAGTTTTGATCTTACTTTAACCAACGTATATCTCACTGAAAACGTATAGTTTTTTTTTTTTTTTCCAGTTCTTAGGGTGATGTTAAAAAATCTATGAGAAAATTAAATTTCATTAAGATACCTTTCTACTTGATTTCCACCCTGGCCCGTGATTTCGAATTTTTCTAGTGAAAGGGGAGAGGGAGGATAACGGGCATATAACCAATGCAAATTTCATAGGATTGCTATAAAAAGCACTTCCACTTGTATATATAAAAAAAAATTCAAAGTCGGGGGCCATTCCGCCTAATCCCCTAAATTACTGACTTGTCGCTAAGGTAATAATATGCTAGAGTGAAGGAGTTATTTGTTTTTACTTCATTACGCCAAAAAATACAAACCGCCTATTCTCTTGCCATATTCACATAGCGCCTCACTATTCTTTCATTCGCCTTTAGAACAGTTTAGTTTTACTTCCATACCAATTTTTTGTCTGAATCCTTGCGTTACATCTTGATCCTTTGCTTTACATCTTGAGTATTATTATTAATCAGATTAAACGAGAAAGAGAAATCCGTTGCAGCAGCCTTTCGCATGTTTACGTTCTTAATAGTATACAGAAAAACGTATGTTTTTCTGAAAACTCGTAATTTTCTGGAATTAATCTGATGCTTACGAATTAAGACAGGAGAAAACGTTTGGAATTTTTGAAGGAACTTACTTTGAAAGGCAATTAATATTCTTTCGCAACTTTTATGCTGAAAAGCATCGACGTACATTTAAATTTTTCGTACCAATTGAACTAGCGAATTTTGGGCCGGCGATATTTTGGACCGGCGACATTTTGGACTGGCGACATTTTGAACCGGCGATATTTTGGACTGGCGACATTTTGGGCCGGCGACATTGTGGACTGGCGACATTTTGGACTGGCGACATTTTGGGACGGCGACATTTTGGGACGGCGACATTTTGGACCGGCGACATTTTGGGACGGCGACATTTTGGACTGGCGACATTTTGGACTGGCGACATTTTGGACCGGCGACATTTTGGGACGGCGACATTTTGGACCAGCGACATTTTGGGACGGCGACATTTTGGGACGGCGACATTTTGGCCGCGACATTTTGGCCCGCGACATTTTGGCCGCGACATTTTGGGCGTATACCTCTTGGTACGCATCCCTCACGTAAGTCGGGACTTGACTGTATACTGTAAAAAAAGAAATTGCTGGCAATTGCCATAGATATCTTAAGTGTACATTTTAATGTCATGACACCCATTCTAAATATTAGTCATTAATTTAGTTTGGATTTGTCTAGTTCAAAAAGGAATTCAATTGACAAAATGGTCTTTTGTTACCATACATTTTAAGCTTACTTTTATGTGAGTTACCAGTGAAGTGATATAGAGAGGAATTTTTCATGAGGAGAAAGACAATGGGAAAGAAAGGACAAGATCCAGTTTTTAAGTTAAATAAAATGGAGGAAGTTGTTAGGCAAAATTTCTGCACAGACAGCAAAATCAGAAGTCCTTGTTTTGACCTTTACAAATCCCAAGCTAATCTTGAAATTAAGAAAAAATGCTATTTCAATAGGGTTGTATGCACTTGGACTAGTTTGCCGGAAGCAGCTGTCACTTGCAATGGGGAGAGTAGCTTTAAAAGGGCTCTTAATCATCATTGAAGATTGATGAATTGACCAGAATGAGCTTAGCTGGGCCCAGAGCATGTTGCTGATCGTCACTTTAGTACAGTCAAACCTTGATATCTCGAACCTCCTTATCTCGAAACCCTTGATGTCTCGAAACAAAAATTTTCCCCAGCATTTTCTATAAAAACTCCTATGTATTTTCCATAGTTATCTCGCAATTTATTTTTCAAAACCCTTGATATGTCGAAATTTTTTGCACAGAAGCAAGTTTCAATTGTCGTTTTGCTTCGGCAATTTTTGTAGTAAAACCAGTTCCAGGGACAATTGCTTAACGTTTTTCATCCCTTTTCTTGGAAATTTTGTGAATAGAAAATTGGGGCAAGTTAATAGGGGAGTGTTGGCATGAAGGGGGTGCAGTGTTTTCCCCAGAATTTAGAATCTTTGTGCATTTTTCTCGAACATGTTGCCCACTTTGAGGAAAGGGGTTCGATTTTTCGTCTGTCAGTTTTCAAGCGAAAATGGAAAATGCGTTCCTCGTTTTCTTCATTCAGCTTTTTTAACTCCTACAAAATGGCTGCTGAGAACTTTTTGAATGCGACGTTACTGGTTGAAGATAAAACTAGAATTTTTAAACTTTTAGGTGAAAAAAACCAAGTTGAAATTTTTGTACATTTCAGAATCTCATCCTGTTAACTTTCGACAATTAGAAAATTTCAAATCTAGTGAAATATTGAAGACTACTTTATTGATCGTAATTCAATGTGGTCCAGTAGTACATATATAAATGCATATAGCGTATGTGTGTGTAAATGTGAGAGTTAGTAGTGTAATTTTTTGAAAACCTTGTTAACTCGAAACCTCGATATCTCAAAATTTTTCCCCGTCCCGAGAGATTCGGGATATCAAGGTTGTACTGCAAGGGCGGATACAAGGGAGGGGCGATGGGGGCGATCGCCCCCTCCTTGAGCCGAGAAACTAGTACTTTCTTCAAGTATATTTTCAATATTAAAGTTCCAAAAACGCAATTTTACATAATCTTCGTTGATGTTAGAAGAAAGGGAGCTAGCTATTCCCCGGAATTCTTCCGGAATCGAAGTTTTTGAAAACGCAATCGTAGCCCATCTCTTATTCCTCTGGGGATAGGGACTAGAACTTTCAATAGGATTTTTTTTGAAATTGAAGTTTTAAAATCTCATTTTTAGACGATCTTAGGTGATAATTAGGGATAGGTTTAAAGGCTCACCCTGAATATGTTTTAAAAGAAACACAATTATAGGACACCTTTATTTACATAAGGGTAAGCGATGGGGTTCAGTACACTCCTTTGAAAGTTTTAAGAGATTGAAGTTCCAAAGAGTGAACAGTAAAAAACAATCGCCCCTTCCTTGAACATTTTCTGGATCCGCCCTTGTTGTACTGTTATTTGTATCCCATAAGTAGTTCTCCATTTCTTCCCGTAGGTAAACAACTCGGATGAAGACGATGACGAGGATTGCCAAGATGATGGCACCGATTCCAGCCAAGCAGTCCCGCCAAAGAGGGTGAAGATCTTCGAAGGCGGTTTCAAGTCTAACGAGGATTACACGTATGTGCGGGGGAGGGGGAGGGGTAAGTATGTGTGTGAGGAGTGTGGCATCCGCTGCAAGAAGCCCAGCATGCTAAAAAAGCACATCAGGACTCATACTGATTTGCGACCCTACAAGTGCAAGCACTGCTCCTTCGCTTTCAAGACCAAGGGGAATCTCACCAAGCATATGAAATCAAAAGCTCACCACAAGAAATGTACAGAGCTCGGCATTGTCCCCGTTCCTACCACTACTGACGATTCACAGATTGATGAAGAAGCGTTAGCTAAACAGGTGAGATCTTACGCTGTCTTGTAGTTGGGGCAAACCTGACCTGGCAGGATTGTGAAGGTTACGCAGACCTTAATCACTGCATTAGGACTTTGCCAAGCTAGGTTTACCCTAATTATTTGGTTGTCGACTGCTCAGGAAGGTGTGGACTCTGCACATCTGCATCCTTTGAGCAACATTTTATGTGTCATTCTGTGGAAAAGTTAAACGACTCTGTTCTTTCTTGTTCTGAGTAATTTTTAAGCAAAAAAAAACCCTTACAGAACTATTTGCTGATAATCGGAAGTTTACTGCATATCCACCATGTTTTGGAATTGTTACTTCCACTCTGTGATCCATTTAATTAGAAGACTCTTCTATAAAAGAAGTGCAGCAAAAGTCTTGCATATTCATTCCATGAAAATCTCAACTTTTAACTATACATTGTCTTTTATCTTTATATGGTTTATATTATTATTATTATTTTCTTCATTTGTTATATATCTATATATATATAATTTTTTTGTACAGGAACGGATTGAGAAGAAAAAACCTCAATTTTCTGATGGTGAAGATGCTGATGATGACGACGACGATGATGATTCTGATGAAAGTGATGATGAATGTGAAAGTGATACTAGTAGTATGATTATATCAAATCAGAAGTCCAGGTATTATTATATCCCAAATATTGCATGAGAGTAACTTCTGTAACGTAATAAATAACTCTTTATTGTACAAAACAATGCCCTCCTCTCTACTTTTTATGTAGGTTCAAAACTAGCTGTCATTAGTTGTATTTTGCACTGAAAATTTTCAGTTTGTCAAAATAATCATATTGTTATATTCAGTCATCATTTTTGAATCCTTACTTACATTAAAAATTTTAGTTTAACAACTGTATTTCAAATCTAACTTTATATATTACATTTCTATACATATTATTTTTGTTGGTAAGATTCAAAGCTGCCTTTTCAAATAAATTTCTTACTTTTTAAAAAACAATCACAGACTTTGGAGTTGCTTGCTATTTTCTTTTCTGTATTTCTCTCTTATAGTCTGTCTTTTAATTTGTCTAGTTCTAGTTTTCATACTACTATAATTTGTTGAACTTCTGATTGTTATTCTGGTGAACTTACTAATAGACAAAGTACTTGAAACAGCTAATAACCTTTCTTTTATTTTATTGAGCAGAGCACTAATGAAAATTCACCCCTGAGTGGGACTGATATTTTGAAATATAGTCAACAGTGGTGGCTTTGTTGTATACAGGTTGAATTTTCCCACTTTTCAAATGTTAGTTTGTATCCTTCTTGAAGCTTGACAACAGAGATTAGGGTTAAACCTTTCATTCAGTGCAGTTCTTCATCTATTTAAACAACAACAACAAAAGAAAGTTATCAAGCTTGATTTAAAAAAATGGCAACAATCTGTGACAGACTGTAATGTTAAAAAAATGTTTATAAGTAAGATTAAAAGCTTCAAGCTCAAAATTGAAATGTAAATGAAATGTTTGAGAGACAACTTCCCCCTTTTTCTAAATATAAATTCATTTTTCTCTCTTGCCCTAGAATGCTGACAAACGGTCACAGCAAAAAATCTGAATCCCACGAGAAGCCGTGTGCCGACAGCTTCGACGACAGCACCCGAGGCAACGACTCTGTGTCACAACACTCTGTGGAGCAAGAGGCTGCGAGAAGTTTACTTCATTTGTCGGCAATCGGAGAACCTAGTCAGTGGTCCAATAGCACTGGTACATTTTTTTCTGTAATCTTTCTTTCAACACTGTGATTTTAATTTAATAATAATTACCTCTTTTCTGTCTTTCACATGAAGAAATATATTTCATTAGGGAAAAGATAGGAAGTAAATATCAATGCAGGAATTGTATTTCAATTTTTATGTTGGGTCATCACGTCCTTAAGTGTGTCATTCATAATATTTTATTCTAGGCTCATTTTTTAGCTCTCTCTTACGAGGTTATTTTCAGTTAATTAACAATGTAAATATTGTATCAGCGGTGAAAGTTTTCAGCCCTTTGACAGGTTGCAGTTTTCAAAAAAATTTTTTAACCGGTGTGAGATGGAACAAAGTATAAGTTAAAAAGTAATTAATAATCTGACTGAATTAAATTTGGCGAAAATTCAGATAGTTGAGTATTTTTATTCAGTATATACGATTATGATAGAGAAACACTGTTCATTATTTAACGATAAAAAATAAATTATTCTTGACAAAAGTGAGACAATTAGTTATAGTTTTATTTCTTCAAGAAATCATTACAGATGATTAGTGTACTCACTACTTACGTTTTCTATTTTGGAACACTTTTTGTCGAAAATGGGTGTTTAATTTTTAATTATAAAGCTCTATATTCAATCCTCTTTTTTCTTGAAAATTAAATTTGTTACATGCCCGTTTTGATTTAGAAATTTTTTGTCGTGAGGCTTTTTGCAACTTTCACCCCTCTATTGTGTAGAAGGCAAACCTATTATTTGAAATTTTTTCGAGGGGCGTACAAGGGTACATGCTCAATGCATGTTCTTTCGAAAACCAACAAATACCACTCCCATTCATATATAAATCACGGTTGGGTTTTGGACTGTCCGAAACTGGTTTAGGACAGGACAGGTAGTTTTTACTGTCCAAAAGTGTCCGAAGCTGTCTTAAGCTGTCCAAAAGTATGCTAAAGCTAAAGGGGCGTAATCTAATCAATTGATATTTACTGCAACATTCTAAATGCGAGTTTTAATTATATATATATATATATATATATATATATATATAGATGCAAAAAAAAGCTTAATTTTTTTAATGGCTTTTATAAACAAGTTTTACATGATGTTTGAATGAAAATTATTTTTTAAATCACAGATTACAAAACAAGAAATTGATGATTAAACACTTATATTTTCAAACTTGTGCTATTCTTTTTTTTTTGGTTCATATATTTAATATAATATATTTTGTAGCTACGAAAAAATGTAATTTATTGCATTTAAGTCAATTATTGCACTATATTTTGAACACTTTCTTTTTGCACACATGCATAAATGTCGAAAAATTTGGTTTAGGGAAAAAAAAAAAAAACTCATGCATACAAAATGAAATTTTTAATGAAGAAATCAATTTCTACGTAACCAGATTAAAATCAGCTGTATAAATAAGTTACAAATATATTTATACTTGAATGTTAACATTAAAAAAAAAAAAAAAGAAGAAGAAGAAACTAATTTTGACATGTTTTGTTTTTGAGATTTTCTCACAAAATATAGTTCTTGAAAAAATAGTTTTGGATACTTTCGGGCAGTTTTAGACACAAGGGTTTTTAGCAGGATGGTAAAAACCTTGTTAACTCTGCTTTCATTTGCACGCGTGTATAAATATAGAAAAATTTGGTTACTATTATCAAAAAAAAAAGTGTAGAAATTGAAATTTTAATCAAGAATTCAGTTTCTATGTAACTAAGTTAAAATCATCTGCATAAGTAAGTTGAATGTTCACACGGAATAAATGTTCAATATAAAACATTACTCTGATACATCGTATTCTGTTTTTTTATTCTCATAAAATTTCATTTTATTCTCAAAAAATACAATTTTTCTAAAAATATATTTTTGAACACTTCTGGATAGTTTTGAACAGGACGGTAAAAACCAGGGTTTTTATCGTAGTCCAAAACCCTGCCAACGCTGATGTAAATCCATTAATTTTTCAAAGCTGGAAAGGGGGGGGGGTGTCAATTGTCTGCTCTTGACTCCTAAAGGACGGGCCTGATAGGATGTGCTGCAGTCTCGCAGAAAGAAGTAAGACCAACCGACTGACCGACCTGCATAGGTTACTTTAACCTGTTCAATGGAAAATTGAAATGTTTCACCTTTTTGGCTAATTTTTTAAATCACGGCAAAGTGGCATACTTAAGCTCAAGAACTTCGAATTACTTTTTGGTCTTTTCTTTTATATGTTACTAAACTAAAATCATCATGTCCTTTTGTATGTAATGATTTGAAAAATGAAATTTTGGAAAATCATACTACTCACTAGCTAGATAACTTTTTATTTGTCTAGATTGCTGATACTTTCTTAGTCATTATTTAATAGTTTACTTTTTAACAGTGAGTAAATTACTAAACTTATTATTATTATTTTTTATCATTTAAGGTGATGTGACAGATGTAACCTCCTCTGGTGAAACAGAAATTGGATCTTTGTCATCACGTCAGGACCAGCCTCTTCTTTCTCCTCTGCAATATGCACCACTAACAATGTCTCCAACACTTTCACCCTCTATGCGTTCAAAGTTAGTTTCTGATCAGTGGCTATCTACAGAAAGTCTTGGACACAGGCCAAGATCTTATTCCGCTGACATACCTATGGGTGGAGGGAAAGAACTCCTGTCTAAATATCGACTGACCAAAGAAATTACTTCTGGAGCTTCCATGAAAATGGACGAATCTTTGGAATTTGGCAACAGGGAACAGTATGGAAGGCGATATTCTATTTCTGTGGCAAGGGAAGCTCGTAAACCACGTATCCTAAATCCACCAGAATGGGATGGCCTCGGTTTTCCATCTTCAAGCTCCCATAAGTGGCCCAATGCGGAAAATTTGGACCAGCCTATGGATTTAAGTATATCCCGAGATCTTGGCAAATGTAAATCTTTGTACGGTTTAAGGCTACCTTCAAAGATTCAATATGAAACAGCTGCTGTTGTTGATGAAGACACTCCACCAGTTGATATTGGTTCAGCCCTGGTAACTTTAGATCCCTGCTTGGCTGAGCCCTTTCAGATGAAAACTCTTCCTGCTTTGTCACCACAAATGCTAGTAGACTATGATACGACTGTAGATGGTAACTCTGAAAACCCTTTGATTCCTGCAATGGAAGATCAATCATCATATGAGTCTGGAAACGCTTCAAGATCAATGTACTTTGTACAAGATTCCGTTGCTTCAGAGCAGACTTTAGGTCGAAAAGAAGCTGATGTTTCTGAAGATCCACCTAGTCCTGATATAGATTATCCTGTATCTCCACCATCATTGGAGGATCATTCTTACTTCTTCTCGCAGGAGGGTATAAGACAAAGTATAACTGCCCCAGAAGACAATCCCTCAGCCCGCTTTCATGCCGAATTCATAGTTCCAAGTGCATCTTCCAACATGGAGGAGGGTAAATGCGTTTGTCGAATATGCAACAAAATTTTTGCCAAATCCAGTCACCTCAGATTGCACGTGAACATACACTATTTCGAAAGACCCTTCCGCTGTGATAATTGTGCTGTGTCTTTCCGTACTAAAGGTCACCTTCAGAAGCACAAGCGTTCCGTAAGTCACTATAACAAAGTCAACATGAACTTGACTTTCGGTACTCCAACTGTTGACAATCCCAGGCCATTCAAGTGTGCAGATTGCAAGATTGCTTTCCGTATCCACGGCCACCTGGCGAAGCATTTGCGGTCGAAGATGCACATCATGAAGCTGGAGTGTCTGGGGAAGTTACCGTTTGGAATGTATGCCGAAATGGAACGTTCTGGAGTAAGCTTGAACGAGATTGACACGACGGATTGTAACAACTCTCTGGAAAGCCTTCAAGTCATGGCTCAAAAGCTGTACCAGAGAGACCCGCGGAGAATGAGGTGGCAAGGACCGGAACACATAGGTGTGGAAAGTGACTCTACAGTATCTGCAGCACTCAGTCCCCCTGGCATGGCCATCAGTGCGCCTGTTGCTGCAAATTTCAATCCCACTCTCAACACACTCAGTATTCCAACACCTGCCATAATAAGTTCAAAGCAAGTTACTGATTCTGGTGAAGTGAAACAAGAACCTCCAGAATCTGAAGCACTTCGTGTGCCTGCCATTTCGCACTCGGAAGAAAAAACAGTGGTCTCGCCAACGTTGAAAAATGTTCCCTCTTACGTGAATTCAGATGTTCAACATCGAATAGAAGGACAAGAGACCGAGTCCTCTGTGTCTTTGCATCGTTCGGGTACATGCCATATATGTGGTCGGCTCTTCAAAAGTGCGAAATTTCTTCAAGTTCACTTGTACTGTGATCATCCGACTTGGAACCCTTCATCTGTTGGTGAGGTTGCTCCAACTAGCAGTTCAACTCAGAGTACCACGCCAATGCAATTTGTTTGTGATCTCTGTGGGAAGCAGTTCACAAATCAAAAACTGATGCAACAAGTAAGATCTTTTCACAATATATTTATGCATAAACATTTAAAATAATGTAAAATATTTGCAGCTGATTAAATAAATTCAAGTGAAACATAGTAATTATTATGAATTATTGTAAAATACAGTTTTAACCCTTTACTCCTCAAAATATTTCCTGTGAGGAAAAATATTTACATGCACATAGAGTTAAAAAATAATGTATTTAACGTATATAAGACGGATTTTTGTTTAAAATTTTTTTTTTGTGTTTTCAAAACAATTTTGTGATTTGGTGATTGAAATAATATCTTGTGTTTGTATCTACAACTTAAATGTAAAGCAGCTACAGTGAAACTTCATTAAATAGTCGACCGGTTAAGTGGTCACTCCGTTTAAGTGGTCGTTTTTCATTTGGTCCCGACAAGGTCTCATTCACAGTAATGTAAAATGATCCTCCTTTACTGGTCACCAAATTTCATTTTACTCGGTTAACTAGTCACTCAAAAAATTCCTTTTCTAAAATTCCTTTTCCTTATCGGATCTTAGAAAATAGTTGAAAGGCTGTTTGATAGTCATTTTTCCTTGAAATCTCAATCCTCGGTTCTGGTCATTCAAATCACCTTGGTTCTTGCTGTGACTCTGCCGAGTGCCGAGAATATGAATCAAATTCTTTCCAGCAAGACAGACAAAATCTAATACTTGGAGAAAGTTAGTCAGTATTTAACATCCGTTCAAGGAGCTACAACACAGGATTTAACACTAGAAAGACGGAAGGGCCTGTGTGGCCCCTCGCGTAGTTTGTTGTTTAATAACTCGGATAATATCAAACGGAACTTAATGGAATTTTCTGACTTTTCATTATATGACACTATTTGAATGCTTGTTTAATCATTTAATAATTCGCCTCATAGTACTGTTACTATTGATCCTTATACCTAGAAAGACGGGAGGGGCCACAGTGGCCCCTAAGCATTTTGACAATTAAAAAATTCATTTTTTTCCTTTCTCCAAATTGTTGTAGCATAAAAAATGCCATTCACTCTAGTTTAACCTGTAACTTCCTCTTTATGCAGCCGATTGGATATCCAAATGCTATAAACAGTACCGACTGCTTACCATCCTAACGGTGGATATTGCTCTCAGAAAGGAAAACTAATTCAACCATTTGCCCAGTATAGAGAGAAAAACTAAAAATAATTAAGTACTATTTAGTCATGAAAGAAGGTGTATCAGGCATGTGGACTCCCTCAGGAAGAATTTTTAAAAGAATTCACTCCAAAAATGGGTAGGAGCCACACTGGCCCTTTCAGTCTTTCTAGGTATACATAAAATGTCAGTCATTCTAGTGTTAAAGCTTGATGTATGTTAGAAGAGATGATTATTTTCCGTAAGCAACAACTTCATCAATCAACATTGAAAGATTATATTAATGTACCGTAACTACATTAAAATAAGTTGTTGTTATTAAGTAATGTATAAGTAAGAGAAAATAAAAAAGTAACTATCATTAGTATTTTTCCCCCTTTTTAAAATTTCCACTAATTTATAGAAATTGATTAGATAAGTTATTGTTTTTCTCAGAGCTCTACTACTATTCATTGATATTTGTAAGGCTTTTTTTTTCTTCCTTAATTTCCCGCTCCACATAAGTAGTCACTGCGCATAAGTGGTCAAAAATTTTTGGTCCCTTGACTGACGACTTAACCAGGTTTTACTGTATATTGTACCAATGAAGTATCATATTGGTCAACAAAGTGATAACGCTCCTATAGGGAAATAAAGATGAAATTTGATGTGACCTCAGAGTCACATTGGGCAGTAAAAGTTTATTTATAAAGTTAAAAAAAAAGTAATAGTAGATTTTATTGAAAATAACCTTATAAACTTGTGTTCAATTCAATGACTTGTTTCTGAGTGTGATTTTTTTTTTCTGTGCAAGTCAAATCACTATTACCAGATAAACAATTTCTTTTTACTCTGATTGCCTGAGAAATAATTATGCCAAATATACATTTTACTGTGACATGAATTCCACTTCTGTGAACTAGTGATTGAAAAATTAAGTTTGTGTTTTTTAATTAACTTATTTAGAAAAAAACACTACCTTTCCTCAGCAACCAGCCTCATAGTCGTGGGATTTGACAAGATTCCGCTGCCAACAACCACCTTCTTCCATGGCCACTGAACTCTCCGGGCCTATCTCCAAGCGATTTTTTATGTTGTTACATCGAAAATCAAGAGTTCGTGCCCCGAGGGGCAACGAGTTTTGCAAGATTTGCACCAGAAGATCACATTTGCATTTTCTAAGATTGATTGTGTCATGTTACAGAGAGTGAAACAAAAATTAGGCTTAAGACTTGATATCTGCCGCAATACGAAAGGTCAATTTATCGAACATTTCAAAAACAAAACTTACAGTTCCACTCTCCCGCAAAGTTAGCATTGTTGCTGTATTGGTAATACATTAATTTCAAGTACCTGGACGACCGAGCCTCGCTCGGTTTTAAAAGAACTATTTTTTGTCAACTCGTGTTTAAGGTTTAATACTTTTCCAAATATACTTGAAAAGCTTCACGTTAACGAAATATTAAGCACTCGACCTTCTTATAACATTAAAATACCAAACAAAGAAGATTCTGAATGTAATTAAATCAACATTTTGCTTTAAACTATCTGTTACATTTGTTTCCACTATACAATTTTCTTGTAAGTAATTAAAATATTTTGACCTTGGAGAAAGTTTTGCCATGGTGAAATCGATTTTTAACCGAATACTTCCTTTCATACTATGATGCGTTTCACGATTTTATCCCAATCGAGATTTTCTTTTTGAATAAGTACTTTTAGTTTAGTTGGTCAGAAAATGCTACATACAGCATGGTATCCATCCAAACTGATGATCCACAAACCATTGCAACAAATGATAACAACTGTCTTAACAAAACATAAACAGTCTCAAGACATACGTTTCTTCGAAATAAAATTTAGATGCGCGCTTTAAAAAACATGTTGCACTTTTTGAAGTGTAAAAAGAAAATAAATAAATAAAATAAAATAGGACGGTCAAGCAATAGTTTCACTTAAAAAAGAAAAAAGCCTTACATAATGCTTTTGAATTTGTTTTCAGCCAAGTGTGTTTGAAATTAGCCAAAGTGGCCAATATATGCCAAGCCTGGCAACCCTAAGCAAGATTAAAATTTTAAAGCTAGAAGAGACAAACTTTCATTGTTATGGTTGCAAATCGTCTGCCTGATGCATCAATTCAGTTTACTTCAAGGCTTAACTTAATTAGACTTTATATTAAAAACTGTTTTTTGTAAAAAAAAATCGCGTTTTCACTGAAAAAACACTGATGTAGATGAACTTAGAATGCAAAGCTATAATTAAATCCAAAATTTCATCCAAATCGTTAGAGCCGTTTTCGAGATACGAAATATATAAATACCCACAAGAATTGCTCGTTTAAAGATATAAGATAAGGCTTTCAAACCCCGGAGGGGAATTTCGATATGTATGTACATGATGGGGACAGACTAGGGAAAAATTCCAATTCTTTGAAGAATGCCGCAAGTAAAAAAAGTTTGAGAACCCCTGAACTAGAGTAATTCAAAACTCTAGCCACTGAAATGATAGTTTTTGGGTATGTGTTCTAAAAAATTGTTTTTGTTTTTTAATTTCAGCATGTCTTGACCCATGCTCAGCCTCGGCCATTCGTATGTGAGATCTGTGATGCTGGTTTCACTTCATCTTCTTCTCTCATTTCACATCAATCAACTCATCAAGCCAGTTCATCCAGTTCTTCGATAGCAAAAGCAAGAGTAGTGCAATTAAAATAAAAGGTTTGTAAGTATTTAAATTACATAACACAATGCTAATGTGACCAGACGTCCCGCTTTTTGTCTTACTGTCCCGCTGTGGGAATGTCCCGCTTTGTCGAAAAAGTCCCGCTTTTTTTTGTTTAAATTCCGTCGCACAATAAATATACCATACAATCTAGATTTTTTAAACGCTTTTTCGATTTTTTGCTGTCGGTAAACGTCAGAACGCCATGTAAAATATGTTATTCTTTAATGTTTAATACGCTGTACTACCTCCACCATGATTTGAATTGAAGAGGAGGAACTGTTAAGCGTCAGGTGTTGACCGCGAACGGGGGAAAATAAATTCTTTTCATTCATTGCATTTTTCTGTTACGTAAAATATTAAGCCTGTGGAAGAAAAAAAACTACTCTACCCCCCCCCCCCCTGTCATGTATCCTGATTTTTAGCTTGAAAAATCTGGTCACATAACACAATGCACAAGTAAAACTTTGTTTTTCAGCTTTATTCAACAGAGGACAAATGGCTGTATTATGAATTTTCCCTGAAATGTAGTCGACTCTCGATAACTAGCAGCCTTGTAACTTGAATATTTCTTTGTTTTAGAAGTTTTTACTGGGTACCAAACTCTTGAGGAGGCTGTGGGAACTTCACATAACTTGAAGCTTTTAGCCAGTCCCTTGCAGGCCCATCATTTCAAATTTTTCTGGAAAGGGGGGGGGGGGTCGAAGGTATACTCAACACATATTCTATCGAAAAACAGCAAAAACTGCACCCACATACAAGGAAATATATTGTTGATTTCCCAAAGCCAAGAGGGGGGGTCAATTGCCCCCTCCTGACTCCCTTAAATGATGGGATTGTTGGAGTTATCGAGAGTTTACCATAGTTGGTAAATGCTGATTTTCTTGATAAAACTTAGCTGGTTGCCACCTGGTAATTTTTAGTTTTTTTTTAAAAAATCAACTTTGTTCATACCTTGTGCCGTTAACCGTTATCCTTATATGCTTAATTTATAACAACCAAACGTCAATAAAATGTACAGCATATATTTTGATAAGAAGATAAGGTCACATTCATTTAATGTAGTGTGTTCTGTTTTGTAAATTGGAATGATTTAAAATTTGAACATTTAAAACTTTTGATGCAAAAGAAAACCTAGTGCATCAGTACAGGTAACTAAATATGATTGAAATATCTAATTTTCACGAATTATAAACAAAAAATTCCAGCATTGTTATAATTCGCAATTCAAATAAACTATAGAAGGAGCTGCAGTCTCTGGCTATTGGCTGCTGAAAGAGGCAAAACAAAGCCATTCCCCCTTACACTTGTCCATTGAGATATCTGCCTTATCCCTGCAAAGTTGAAATGTTTTACCTCTTCGGCTAATTTCTTAAATCACTATATGGTTGTGTATCCAAGCTCCAGAACTGTTAATGAAAGTCAAAATATAACAACTTTAAAGCACACTAGAAATTGCAGTCTGGTGACAATGGGGTCGTTTCCAAAATTTTAAAAGTATTTTTTTGTGAAAGAGCATGCTTTAACCCTTTCAGGGGCAGTGGTCGCGCTGTGAAACCACTAATTTATAAAAAAAAAATTTCTTCTGTTTTTTCCGAATTTTTTGAATCAAAATCGCTTGAGTCCTCTTCTTTTAAGCTCAATGAACAACATTAGATGGCAGAATAATAAAAAAATATTTTTTTCGTAGGCTCAATTTCTTGTTCAAATCATCAAATTTTCAATTTTTTGTTTACCCCAAAAATTGGAATTTGTTTCAGATTTTAAAATTTTTAATTTTCGCTGAAAGAGTGAATCATTTTTCTTCATTTTACCTGAGGTAGTCAATCATATTGTTCGAAAAGATTCAAATTCATTTTTACATGCACAAACATGTTTTTGTCCTTCCCCAAGTGGGGTGTGTGAACAAATGGGGACATCACCCCCAGCGAAAAAAATTCTGGAAAAAATTTTTTAAACTAAAAAATCTATGTCTAGATGATCAAATAAACCCACTTTTGGTGTTTTTTCTTAAGATTTCTCAAAAATTAATGACGCGCTCCTGAAAGGGTTAAAACATAGAATCTGACCATTTTTTAGATAATTTCTTTAAGTTTAATATTTTAAAAAAATTTCTTAAATCGGTGCTCTTTCATCGTTTAAGGCTTCTGCGGATGACATCACAAATGATGAAATGCCATTCACGGTCCAAAATATTTAATTCGCATCTTTACTCACGTGTTTTGGCAACGATATGGTTGATAGCAAGCGTAGAGCGCAATTGTAATTTGCTGCTTGATTATCATAACCTGAAAACGTGGTAGAAAGATGCGGCAAAGCGCATCATTTGTGACGTCATCAAGACCACCCCTTGTTTGAAGCATCGGACATTTTTAAAAAATTAAATAAAAAATAACTGTTGGAAGAATGAAAGTCCATGTTTCGTTTCCAAAAATTTAAAAGTAATTTTTTCTGAAAGTGAATGCTTAAAAACATAAGATTTGACCATGTTTTAGTAAATTTGTTTACGTTTGATATTTTTAAAAAATTACTTAAATCGTTGCGCTTTCATTGTTTACATTTCTTGCCGATGACATCTCAAATGATGAAATGCCATTCAGTGTTGCCATTCACAGTGCAAAATACTAAATTCGCATCTTTACTCACGTGTATTGGCAACAATATTGTTGATAGCAAGCGTTGAGCGCAATTTTAATTCGCTCATTGATTATCATAGCGTGGAAACGCGGAAAAAAGATGCATCAAAATGCATCATTTGTGACGTCATTAAGACCATGCCTTGTTTGAAGAATCGGACAATTAAAAAAATTAATTAAAATATAACTGTTGGGAAAATAAAAGTATTTTCCGAGTCCATGTTATTATTATTTTTTGCTTATTCTACCACTTTCAGTGACAAAAAGTACTACTTTTGACTGAAGGAAACAACCCCATTGGATAAAATTGAATGTCTTTTTTTTTTTGCTGAGTTCTTGGCAACATCTTCTAAGAAATAAAATTGCTACTTAAATAATGATTTTTGTATAGTAAGATGTAAAATTTAATATAACTTTTTTGACTTAAACATGCATATAAATTTTCATGAATATTGGAAGCAATTTTTTTGAGATGCATATTATTGAAAAATAAATCACTGTTAACGCATTTATTTTTGTGAGCCGTAAATTTCACGGAAATGAAAATATCAGTAATTTCGGAAGCTGAAATTTTTGTGAATGCTATATGAATCACAAAAATATTTCTCAAGGCTTAAACTTTCACTAGTATGACAGGCTCGCGAAAATACCGAAAACTAAAGCCTCATGAAAATAAATGCTATTACAGTACATGAATACCGAAAATTCAAAAGGCTTCTTAACAGAAATAGTATTAGGAAGGCTATTGATCTTCTCACTGTGGGAGATTCATAACATTCCTATTAAGTGTTTGCTAAATTTTGCTTCAGCTATGGGCAGGGCCGGCTCTAGTAGTTTTGCCACCCTAAGCGACAGTAACAAGTGACCCCACCCCCATTGAATAGTATATAAATAAATACAAATACAAATACAAAAGCGACGACCAGCAACAGGCTCTGGGCCCAGCTAGACTGGTCCTAGTCAATTTACAATCCCCAGTGAAGATCAATGACCCTCTTAAAACTATCTACTCCCTTGCTAATAATTTTTCCTAATATCCATGTTAGCCTGAGATTTAAATAGCTTAAAACAATGACCCCTTGTCCTGTTTTCAGTGCTAAACTTCAGCCCCGTAACATCTTTCATTTTAATAAATTTAAACAACTGAATCATGTCCCTTCGGTCTCTTCTTTGCTCAAGACTGTACATTTTTAACCTTCTAAGCCTGGAATCATAGTCTAAGTGAGAAAGTCCATTTATTAGCCTTGTAGCTCGCCTTTGAACCCTTTCCAATACATTAATGTCTTTCTTAAGATAAGGAGACCAAAACTGAACAGCATACTCCAAATGAGGTCTTACCAAACTTCTATGTAAGGGCAGAAGAACTTCTTTAGATTTGTTTGAAATAGATCTATTGATAAACCCAAGCATCTTATTGGCCTTGTTACTAGCTGTGCTGCACTGTTGATTAAACTTTAAATCCTGACTTAGTAAGAGGCCCAGATCAGTAACTTTGTCTGCCTGACTAATGACTGAACCTTGCAAATAATAACTTGTACACTTATTTCCATGCCCTAAATGTAGCACTTGACATTTCCCAACATTAACAGCCATACCCCATTTATCAGCCCACTCTGAAATACGATCTAGATCCTCTTGCAGCTGATTTGCTTGTTCTTCATTTTCTACAGTCCCCATAACTTTGACATCATCAGCAAAACAATTCATGTTCCCAGAAATATTTTTGTGAATATCGTTCATAAAGACAATGAACAAAACAGGCCCTAACACTGATCCTCGAGGAACCCCGCTTAAGACCTCACTCCAATTAGAATAATTTCCCCTTACAACTACCCTTTGTTTCCTTCCGGTCAGCCAGTTTTTTACCCAAATGAAAGTTTTCCCTCCTATTCCTATATCAGCTAATTTGCTAAGTAGAGCAACATGCGGTACCTTATCGAAAGCTTTTTGAAAATCAATGTACTCACAGTGCATTGCAGTAATAGCAAAGTGCTTAAAATTAAAGTGAGTTTTATTTAAATTCCAAAATGGGTTTTGCATATCCAAGCACTGATACTCACTTTAAATTATCTTTTTTAGCATTAAAGTAGTGCATCTAATGGCACTGAAACAGATATCAGTGTTTTCAAAAGATATTTAAATCACGCAATTTGCCGCCTCTAAAATTAAATTAAACTTTCTAGTTAAATTCACTACTATGTCTTGCAAATCGCAGCACTGGTACACACTATAAATTAACTTATTTTTAGCATTGAAGCTAAGAATCTTATACCAGCTGAAACAGGTATTCATACTTAAAAAAAATTTGTTTTAACTTCGAAATTTGCCACTCCAAAAATCTGCTGCCCTAGGCGGCCACCTACCCCCAAGAACCGGGCCTGGCTACGAGTATGCTTTAAGACTTCTGTTTGTGGACTTGTACAATAGACCTCTGGTCGCAGAGTGCTTGGTTTGGTTGAGTTCCCCTTTCTTTCATTTCATTTCATACACTATATTCCAATGCTGTTAGGTTAATTTGCCAATAGTTAGCTTGATTTACAATCCAGGTCACAACTTCAAGTTAAGGTACTTCAATAGGTTTTATTATATTTGTTTTATATTTACAGTAAAAGTAAACTAGTATGTTGTGGCCATCATGAAACTTTCTTCTACATCTTTCTTATAATTCCGATCCCTCCCCATGCTTGACAAGGAAGCAATATTCTCAAGAAACAAAATTACACGCGCCAAAACTTGACGACTATCCCAATTCCCAATTTATCTCAAAAGCAAAGCAAAGAATGAAAATTGAAAATTATTTCAAAAGCCTTGCTTAAAATAATTACAAAAATTTATTTGTTAACAAACACAAGATGGCAACAAGTTAAAAAGTTTAAATCATCACAATTTTCTGGTCATTTTCCAACAGTTAAAATCACGTGAAATACGCAGACGACAGTCTATCACGATTTATCTTTCTTATTGTTGCAATTATAAAGCTATTTTAATTCACAGAGAAAGAAAAAAACAGCCCCCCATGTAGCAATTGGCGCAAAAATTGAACCAATGCCTGTTTACATATGGATTCACATTTATTCCAAATTTTATCCACAACGTAGCATTAGTTCTAGAGATATAGCACTCACAATGGAAAAAAAAAGAATGATTGCGCCACCCCCTTTTCAGCTGTTGACACAAAAATGGAATCAGCTCTTATACCCTCTAAGGGCTACTTGTCAATAAATTTTTGTTTGATTCCGTTCAATATTTCTTGAGATTCACAAAAATTCGGTCACACCAATTTGACCGAATCAGCACCTGTACCTGTTAGGGGCAACATATGGACCAATTTTGTTTGATTCCGCCATTTACTTCCTGGGGAACAGCAGGCACGCAAAACTCAAGAACATCTCTTTGCTCCACCTCCCTTGGAGGAATTTGTGCCAAAAACCAATGGGCACAAGTTCACATAGGGACACACATGTGTACCGAATTTGGTTCAATTTCATGCGGTAGTTTTTACTGTAGAGCGGCCACAAAAAACTGGTCACACACATACATGACACACACACACAGACAGACAGACATTTTCCAAAAATGGTCGAAATGGACTCAGCACCCCTCAAAACGTTCAAATCCCTCAAAATTCAAAAATTTGCACGAATCCAATACTTTCTTCTATATATTAGATATAGAAGAAAGTAAAAAACAATGAAGTTTGGTGTATTTACTTATATTAAAAGAGAACTTTTGAAAAGCAAATGTTGTTGAATGTATATATGTCCTTCAAATTATCTTTTGAAAAACTTTTGTATTTATTAATCACTAGAGAAATTACTGGATTAATTTTCTTAAAATTTAAATAACTATTTGTCTGAACTTTTTAAAATTTCCTACATTGAATTATTTACATTTTTGCAAAACTGCCCGATTCTTACATTGAATTACTTTTATCATTTTTATAATGTGTTTTTCCCCTATGTTCTTAGATTTTTTTGAGCAATCACGATTGCTTATTGCTTTCATTTGACTGTTTTTGATGTCCTATCATTTTATTTTCCCACCGCCACCCTCCGCACCATCACCGTGGACAGGCGGGCTCCTCACGATGCTGCTCCTATAGTGAAAAACATCTCCAGGTTGCATCCATGTCCTACACACACGCGCACACATACCCAACTACACACACGCATGCACACACATACAAACACATACACACACATACACCTATACACACATACACCTACACACACAAACACACATGCATACATACACACACATAACACAAACACACACGCATACATACACACACATACACACAACTACCCACACATTCATACCTACACAAACACATACACCTACACACACATACACCTACACACACAAACACATACACACACAAACACACACGCATACATACATACACACACATAACACAAACACACACGCATACATACACACATACACACAACTACCCACACATTCATGCCTACACAAACACATACACCTACACACACATACACCTACACACACATACACCTACACACACATACACCTACACACACAAACACATACACACACAAACACACACGCATACATACACACACATAACACAAACACACACGCATACACACACACACATACACACAACTACCCACACATTCATGCCTACACAAACACATACACCTACACACACAAACACCTACACACACAAACACATACACACACAAACACATACACACACAAACACACACGCATACATACACACACATAACACAAACACACACGCATACATACACACATACACACAACTACCCACACATTCATGCCTACACAAACACATACACACACATACACCTATACACACAAACACACACGCATGCATACACACACATACACACGACTACCCACATATTCATGCCTGCACACAGACACAAACACATATGCCGACATAGACATACGCATACATACAACACACATACACACAACTACCCACACATTCCTACCTGCACACAGACACAAACACATATGCCTACACACACATACAAATACCCCCCCCCCCCCACACACACACATACACATACCCCCCACACTTATACCAGCACACAGACACAAACACACATACCCCGTACACACAAACACCCCCCCCACACACACACAAACACACATGCCTACGTACACACATTCGTGATTGCGAAAAACATAATTTGAATTCAGGATGTCAAAATTCAAATTAATTTTTTTTTTCTTTTCAGGGGAAAGATAACCGCTGGGAGTTCCAATTTTGGACTATCACTCCGTGGTCTGATTTGGGTGAGAGACTGCACATCTAGATAGGACAATCGGACCTTGCGATAAAAACGTGTCAAATTGTTTAAACTGTTGCAAGTCCAATCTGCATCGCCAAAGTTATAAACCTATTGTTGGATGTTGTTATGGCTGATGCCAAAAGTAGAACGCACAATTTTAATCGTTTTTCTGGACAAGTTCTACTACTGAGTTTTTATGTTTTTCTTAAACCCTGTCATAGTTTAAATTCCAAGTTGAATTTTTAACTCGTCTCTTTTTTGGGAGATTATACATGTACATTTCAGATAGACTCACTGTTATCCATACAACTGCTTGAGCAAATTTTATACTTTTATGAGAGTAGACTTCTCGGTGTTGAGTTACATTTTAAAGATGAATGGCTGTGTTTGTGTGAATGGGTGCTTCAAAAGTTTCGTACTGCCTAAGGACTTAAAGTGGCGATTTCAGAACCACTTCTCTACATAGTATAAAATGAAGTTCCCAAAAAAGCGTCTGTGTGTTTGAACTCGCAAAACTCGAGAACTACCCGGCCGATTGCGCTGAAATTTTCACAGTTTGTTCCTTTAAGTCCTGAAAAGGTTTGCAGACCAGTTCGAATAAAATTCGATGAATAGTTCTTTTTTTATTCCAATTTACGTCCAATTTTCACATAAATATGGGGGTGCAAAATTACTTGCACATATTAATATTACATATCGTTGGAAAGGGAAGAATTTTCCACGTTCTACGCAGTTTGTTTCAATGCTCTAACTTTATTACGGAGGGAGTTATTTGCGTTTTTAGCTCGAATTTTTTTAGGCTTAGCTGAAATTTAGGCACTACTTTCTTCATTGAATAAATCAATAAAAAGTGAAGGAATTGTCTCACAGCTTTCTTTTTGACGCCATTGGAAAAAGCGACCTTTTTTACTCCAGATCTAACACGACCTATGGTCCAAAAAATAAGCTTTTATCTCGAAAGGAAAAAAAGTTACAAGCCTTTTTTAAATCAAGTTTAAGAAATCTCGATTCCATTCAAGTTGTGAACCATTTTCTTTCGCATTTTAATTCCTTAAACTTATTTTATTTTGTATTTCCATGGTTATGTATTTTAAATCCACCTTTCTGGATTTAATTTCTTAAAAGTATTTTAATATCTGTCGTCATTGTTTGGAAGGAAAATCATGATGTTTTTTTTTTATGACTGATTGTTGAATATACGACTGATTGTTGAATATACGTCACCTGACACAATTTTTATTTGCAAGGTGGACCAGGCAAAGTTGGGCAATGCAGCACACTATAAAATCGGCCGCCAAAGTATGACGGGTAAAAATTGCTACTACATTTGAACAAAGCAATTCTCTGTTTGGTGATACTTTGATAGTTGAAATTTTAATCCTAACCACAGTGGATGAACCCTAAAATCCAGTTGACCACTTTTTCGTTTCTTCATTCTCCTAAAATTAGTCCTCTCACTAGAATCTTTAAGTTATCGGATCTAGTTCAGCCTTGTCAAAATAAAGCATTTCCCTGTATGTCGAACATTGCCAGAAAATGTTATCAAATTATCATACTGTGGTGCGAGTTTCATTGTTGATGACGCCAGGAGTGTTACTCGATCAGTGAATTCGTTATTATATATATGAAGATTGTAAATTAATATTTTCATCTCTTATGAGAAGAAAATAATGTTAATCAATTGTTTTAATATTTTAAAATATGAAAGAGGATTATTTCTTTTTAAGAAAGGAAAAAAACAAGATATTTTTTTACTTCTCGTTTTGACAATTTGTGTAGCTTTTTCAAAATTTGGACTGATAAAATTTTCAAACACAGTTCACTTAAGGTACAAATTGTGAAACCAAACTGTGGATTCTGGTTTCTAATTCAGCAGCAGCCTCAAGCTTATGTTAACATTGTTTTTCCCCACTTAAAGTCTGCCAGAGGAGCAGGCAACTACCCAACAGCTTGTTACAGTTTAAATGATTATTGTGCTGAAATATTTTTAGCTACTAGTGTGAAGATACTCAGCTTCCATATGAGTTTTTTTTTTTTTTTTTTTACCTTCAGCTTTGTTATGGCTATTTCAGACTGATGAGCCCAAAACATTGCAGTTTTTGGAGGCAAACAACAAGAAGCTGTTGTGTAGTTGATTGCAATTCTGGTTAACAATAGTAGGGAAATTATTTATCATACCGAATGCCCAGTATTTTGAATCGCTAATCAGCATGGCTTGGGTTTTTAATTCCGTCTTATGCTTTGATTATAAATTAAAATGAATTCAAAACATAAAAAGAAAGATTACTTTTTCAAAAGGATGTTAAAACTTGCATTAGGCAGTGGCATAGCCAGAATATTTATTCAATGCGGAACATGGTTAAATTTCAGAGGGCTAGTTTTAGTCCTTTCCTTTCAAAAAAGGAAAATTTCTGCAATTTTCATTTTTTTTTTTTTTTTTTTTTTTTTCAAATTGAGACATGATTAAATCTCTGAAAGGAGATGGCTAGTTTTAGTGCTTTCCTTTCAAAAAAGGAAAATTTCTTACTTTTCAATTCATTATTTTTACAATTTTCATTTTTTCCCCCCAAGGTGGGACATGATTAAATCTCTGAAGGGTTTAGGGGTAGTTTTAGTCCTTTTCTTTCAAAAAAAGAAAATTTCTTGGTTTTTGCAGAGGAATACATCCCTAAATCCCTCCCTCTGGATATGCCACTGGCATTAGGTTAATTATTTTAAAAAAGGAAATTGACATTTATTCAGTTTAGTCTTGATTACCAACTAGATTGGACTTAAAACATTAAAAAAAATAAATGAAAAAAATAAGACTCCTTTCTTAAAAGAGGATTAAACATTGGATTAGATCAACTTAGGTAATACGAAACTGTGAAGCACCTGCATATTGTGTCTGTAAGAATTTAAAAGTGAGAGCTTTAGTTGTTTTGTTCTATGTCAGAAATTTTTTTTAAAATTATTGATGTCCTATTGTTTCTTTCAAAGGAAAAAGAGAACATGTTTTTACAAATTACAAACTAGGATCATTTTACCATACTTTATCACTGTTCTTATTGTTACTTCCTGTTCTAGATTTAGCCTCTCTGTTAGACTAACAACATTACACTGTGTAGGACTGTTTCCATTTTACAATTTCATGCGTGATTTACCTGGGTTCTGGTTGTCATTAGAGTAAAATTGGAGAAACATTTATTGCTTTTAATTGAACTTTAAAATAGCACTTCAAAAATTCAAGGTGTCCATTGATCAAAGAAAAAAGCATGGAATTTCGAGAACTACAACTCTGGTAAAATCTTTAGTTTTTGTAAAAATAAATTAGATTTGAAAAAAAAAATCATTCCTTTTTATTTTTTTTAAATTTTAAACTCATATTTGTGGTAGTGAAAATATGAAATCAAACAAATTTCTTTTTGCTTTACTCTATTTCTTGAATAATAGTTATTATGTTAAGAGAAACATTATGTAATAGTGTGAATTAAGTTGTAGGGGAAAGGGGGCACATGTGAACATGGTATGTTTTACTAGGATACCATCAAGCAAAAAATCTTGAAAAATTCTCAAGTAATGGCAGTACCAGTCATAATTCTTGGTAAAACTTTTGCAGCAATGAGCCAGTTTATGCTTTTGTGCTGACAACTTTGTTTTAGCTGCTGTTGTAATTTTATTGCTGTCTTCTTCAAGTGAAAACATATTTTAATTTGATTCATCACACCATTGGCATTCAGTGATGAAATCATCATTTAGTAATCTTTCCACTACTTTTATTAATGGATATTCTACAAGTCCATGCTTTTGAAGCGAAATCTGTACATCAATGGATTGATTATGGTACTGTCTCATCAAAAGAGAAATATTCGTTAAAAATAAGGGCAGATATTTACTAAGTGAAATTGAAAATTCTTAAATTAAAAACATTTTATCATTTTCGGCTAATACCGAAAATATCGGTATTTCACCTCGGCTAATACCGGTATGAGGAAATTGCAAAACAGCACGAAATACCGTTATTTGGTATATCTATATTGCAATCGCTACTCATCATCATATTCTGTATGAACCTTGCCTTTACATAATCAAGTCTTCTTTGTATTGCTTAGTTTTATAAGTTTCTTTCCTGTAGATCCTGTGATCAAGAACATGCTACAAAACTTTAAAAATTGATAGTAAGCAGAGTTATATATATTTTGAAAACATTTTTTTTATTGCCAGTTACTGTTCAATTTAAACTGACACAACTGATTAATTTAAACTGATACTTGGTTACAAACCCTTCAGTGTAATTGGTATATATGTATATGTTTCATATTAGAGAGTCTTTCGTTGAAATTGGATGCCTGTCCTGTATTTTTCAATCGTGTTCATTTGTGCCCACTTATAGGAGCCCATGTGAACAATTGAATATGTATATCTTTTAAATTACATAAGGTAATAAAATATTTTTCTGAAAAAATTCTAGAGCTCAAAGAAAAGGCTATTTAATCAAAGAGACACTTTTTCTCTGATAAATCTTTATCTTTACTAATAATAAAGCTGAAAGTCTCACTCTCTGTCAGGATCTCTTTGACATGCATAACGCCCATACTGTTCGGCTGATTTTCATGAAATTTGGCACAAAGTTAGTTTCTAGCATGAGGGTGTGCACCTGGAAGCGATTTTTCGAAAATTCGATGTGGTTCTTTTTCTATTCCAATTTTAAGAACAAAATTATCACAAGATGGACAAGTAAATTACGAAATTATCATAACGTGAAACCGTAACATGGGCACAAGCCAATTGGCGAGATACGAAATTATCATAACGTGGAACCGTAAGATGGGTACAAGCCAATTGGCGAGAAAATTCACCATACATTATTTGTAAATATACAGGCGAACCAAAAGATCTTTTAATTTTTCTATTACGGGCAAAGCCGTGCGGGTACCGCTAGTTGATAATATTGTTTGAGATATTAAGAAATGAAAAAAAATGTTCACATGTACCCCCTTTTCCCCTATACGTAATAAAAATATACTGTAGAAAACGTTTTTGAATTATAAATAACTATTTACCCAAAACTGATTCCAAAAAATATTTGGTTCAGAAACATGAGACTAAAATATCAGGGAAAAGTGACTCAACCACAGAAATTAATTTTAAAATCAGAAGTAAAGTAACTTTGTCTGCAGTAACCTTCAAAATAGTACAGTTAGACCTTTTAATATTTTCTTTTTATTTTATACATATTCATTCACGTTGGTTCAAGTTATGGAATTGGCTATTACATAGTACCTCAAGATTGATTTTAAAATTTCATCTTTATTTTAAGGCAACCAGTACCTCGATAAATTTTGTGTACTTGTTAAAAAATTTCCATGTAAAAAAAACTGTTGATACATATGAAGTGGAGAGAAAGCAAATTTTGTTATTGCACTGGTTATTTTTAAAACAATTATTTAGTGATTCAGCATCTCAGCTTTACACTGAGAAATTACAAGTGTAAAAATCTGTCATTTGTTAAGTTTGAGTCCTTTATGAAAGTTGCTTCATGTGGGTAGGAAACTATCATTAAAAATTGTTGTATTGCCGTATTTGACGAGATATTACATGCCCTTATTCTATACAACATAAATGTCCACTTTTTGTATTAAGCTCACGTGATAAAATAGGATCCAACTGAACTAGCTTGCAGTTCAAATTGTAATGTTTTCTTACTCAGGAGTGTATATAGAAAATTATTTGGGGAAGAGCCAAATGTTATAAGAATTGTCAAATTTAAGTTTGAAAATGCAGTTGGCTCTCTGTTTAACGACGCTCTATTTAACGACATTCTCTATTTAATGACGGCTTTTCATGGTCCCAGATGGTCCACTGTAGTGTTAAAAGCATTCTATTTAAGGACGCTTTCTACTTAAGGACGATTTTTTGTGGTCCCTTGAAAGTCGTTAAACAGAGAGCCAACTGTTTTAAAATCCTTACAATGAGTAGTTTTTAATTTATTTCAGGGGGGCCAGGCCCCTTCAGCACCCTCCTTAAATATACCCTTGTTGTCTATGAACTGTTACTGTTTCCATTGCAAAGTGCAGGCTCTTGTTTTAATAGTTAGTTATTGACCATGGGCGGATTTATGGGGAGTCAGAGGGGGGCAATGCCCCCCCCCCCAGTTTTGGGAGGACTTTATGTAGTAACAACACATCTTCCAAAAATTAAAAAAAAAAATCATTATTTTTTCGTTTTTGAATAGTTCAGAAGAGCATGAGTGGATTTATAGGGAGGGGGGGGGCAAAGGGGACAATGCTCTCCAGTTTCGGGAGGAGTTTATATAGTAACAACTTATCTTCCAAAATCTTATAACAAAAAAAATCATTTTTTCTTTTTTGAATAGGAAATTAAAGTTGATTTTTTCTTTTAAACTTAAAGTTGCCGTTTCTTACAAAGTTTGAACAATACTGTACAAGTGTATAATCTACTACTCAATTTCAGAAGCTGGAAAGTGCAAATTATTGATAGGTTCTAAAATCCCTGAAAAGATTGGCGCAGTATAGCCTACAAGGACTCTTGAACCAAAAACCCAATTCTAACCAACCAAACCTTGAAAATAATTAGACAAGTCTTTGAAACTCCTAAGCAAAGTGTGCTTCAATTTTGTTTCTTATCAAGTGTATAAATTAAGAATTGTTCAAATGGGTAGTATGTTACTCTCTTGATACCTATTCTCTTAATCTGTGCACCATTTCTTTTAAAGTATTAACTTGCATCACAAAGCAGTTTTAAAGCGTAAAACTTAAAAAAAAATTATTTGCCTATTATTTCCAATTAACCCTTGTAAGACTTCAAAATGCAGAATTTTATATCCATTTTAGATAATTTCCTTCGGGGGAGTAACCCCCGGGTCCCCTAAAACTGGAGATATTCTATATCCCACTTAAAAGGGAGCACTGCGTTACTCTCTTAATACCAGCCCCCTCTCTTTTAAGGTCAATTTAAAAAGGACAGCATGATTACACACAGTAATGAAAATGACACATAAAAAAGTAAAGAATGGCCTTACGCATCACAAAAAACAGACAAAAACATGGGAGGGGGGGGGGGGGGGGGGGCAATTAAAAATGTTGCTCCAAAAAAAAATCCTGCCCCCCCCCCCCCCCCAGAAACTCAGTCCTAAATCCGCCTATGTCATTGACAAAGGAAATAAGTTCCGTTGAATTAGTTAAGTGTATGTGTTATATGAATCATTCTGAAACCCGTCTTTAGCTTTGTTAGCTAGGTTAGAGTATCACATTTTGTTGCTCTAAGAGTCTGTTAGAAATAAGCTATCTTTAGTCACATTCAAAGATCACATTGAATCTCTTCTCTCTTGACTAATCATGATTGCAGCCCCAGATCAATAAGGATAAATTGATTTTTCGGAGGAATAAATTAAAAAAATAATTTTAAAATGCAATCAATTGTATCAAATCATTTTATTTATTTATTAATTTTGTGTAGCATTTCTGTTGAATCTTTTTTCTTCTATTTTCAAATACATATATTTGATTTATTAAAAAAATAGCCCCTGGGTTGTTTATTTTGACCCATAGAAACTTATACTAGAGGTCATCATGGCACCTATATTTAAATTCTTATTTCTAACTCTGCTACTGCCTGTCCATCACAAGAAAAGCACCCGCCAAAATGTCTGTGCCTGTCTATTGCTATAGCAACGAGGCTTGTCTCATTTTTTCAAGGGAAGCTTAATGTTGGAAAAACCCGTACGATTGCACAAAGGAGAGAAGACGATTGGCAAAATGGTGCCAAAAAACCTCCTGCTATCCCTTGCAGAAAATGAAGGAAGTCCGTTTTTATGGCAGTAGATAGGCTCAGACTTTACGGCAGGAGCTTTTCTCGTGAAAGACAGTAAGAGTACCACATTTTTCTTGGCACTCGATTAAAATGTTCCTTTATCAGGAGAACATATTTTAAGTTTTAAATAAGTGAATTACAGATGGCACCTTCAGGCTGTTTTCTAGGGTTAGAAATTTTACAATATGCAACAAATCCTTCTTGTTCATTGGGAAATAAGGATTTTTTGGTTTGATTAGTAGATATTGCAAGTGATTATTTTTAGGAATTTTGTATTCTAGTAAAAACCAGCCAATAAACATTATCCTGTCATAAATGAGTGGCATGTAATATATCAGCAATTATGGTAGATGTTTTATTTCATTTATTTTTTAAAAACGTTTTATAGTTAATTTTTTTTATTAGTCCTTGCTGTTTTAAAGATTTTAAAGACTATTCTTTTATTTTTTAAGCTCATACTTACTTTTATCTTCATAATAGTTACTCTTGATGTAAAAAATGAAAACCTTAAACCAAAATATAAAAACAAATAGATGATGTATGTCTCATGTATTTAGAAGTGTGTACTTTTTCATGTAAGCCTTCTCATACCTATATTTTACTAAAAAAGTTTTAATATCCATCTTGCATATTTACTGATATGAAGTTGCACTTTTTGTGTGGAAGCGTTGAAGTTTCATAATTATAAAAAAGTAAAATATGAATCTGAATGCTTTCAGTGGACAAAATAGCTCTTGTAAATTGGAATAAGCAGTTCGATTAAAAAATATGGTGTCCAAAATTTATTATATTTTAAGAGTTGTATAGCTCTGATTTAAGGATTATTTAGTTGACATGATTTTTAAGCTTTAATTATTTCCACTCTTAGTTATTTATCATCTTACACTAAAAATAAAAAATCATGTAAAAGTTTATAACTATATGAGGGAGGTAGAAGCAAAGGGATGCAAGTGGCAAAATTGAAAATTTGGAGATAACCAGTACACATAATAGGTGAATCCCTCTTCTATCTTGGGAAAAGAGATGGTACTAGTAGCTCTGGTAGTTGCTGCTATACAGCATGATTTAGGGAAAAAAATCAGTGAATGCCTATCTAGGACGTAACCTTCATACGTGTTTTACTCAAAACTTGAACATGTTCACTTGCATCCCTTTGCTTCTCATTGCCTGATATATAAAGGGTGTCCCCAAATTAACGCAAGATTTGAATTTGCCGCCATTTTTGCAATAAATGGTTGGCAATCTTGAAAAAAGAACAATTTGGCAGCTGAGGGTCATTACAAATGGAGCGTTTTGGATTCTATAATGCGTTTTCATTATCGAACAATTATTTGAAAAATAATGAAAGTTTGGGCGGGTCAAGCAGTTTACTGTTATTGGCGCTCGATATCGCAGTTAGGTAATGCGCAGGTGGTTGTGGGATTGCTGACATAGACGTTTGACTTCAAATAACCCCATAGGGAGAAGTCTAATGATGTAAAATCGCACGATCTAGGGTACAATTCATATCACCGAAACGAGAGAGTACACGAACAGGAAATTCCTTATGCAGTGATTGAATTGTTTCGCTGGCTGTATAATAGCATAACACACCATTTTTACTAACCCTAAACTCCCAGCTGTCAAATTGTTCTTTTTCCGTGGCTGCCAACAATTCACAGCAAAAATTGTGGCAAATTCAAATCTTGCGTTAATTTTAGGACACCCTTTACCTATGCTTTCTGTAAAAAGGAAAAAAAAATTAAGAATTTCTAAAAATAGATTTTGTTAAGTAGTGTTTTAGAAGGCTGTAAATTTTTTTTTTTAAAGATCACCTCAGATTGTAATCTGTGATGAGATAAAACAACTTATTGCAACAGCTTTTGCAGGAAATTAATTACGCTGACCAGATTGTCTAGTTGGAAATTCGTCGGTTTGGCATTCAATAAAAGGTAGATAAAATCCTATTTCATATTGTTATAGACTTATGATTGGGTCTTTAGTTCTGTGTTTGGATATAAATAGCATTTTGACGAAAGAGAATCTTAATACATTAGTTATAGATACTAGCTTTCCAACATTTCAAAAGCTGCGTGTGAAAAAATCAATTATAACTGGGAGAGCTCCGATTCAGGTTATAAATAGCAAATCATTTAAAACTATACAATTTTTCTAAAACACTATTTTTACGATGCATTTTTTCCTTTGTTGTATAACATCACACATAAAAGTAAATGAAAGGCAAAGGTACAAATAAATGCTATATTTGACTTTGAATTCAAGTCTTTTAGTTTTGTATGATGTTATTACCTTAATATAGTGGGATCAGCAATGAAAATATGGGTCTGATAATGTCAGCAAATAATAAATTCTGAGAAATAATTAGCCAACATCAAGTATACAGTCTTAGTCAGTCTATAACAAAAATTAATGAAGGTTGTAATCATCATTGCCACTCATTTCAGTAACTCTGCATTTCTCACACCTGCATGCCTACTTCTCAAAATACGAACGTACTTTGCCTGTGCTTTTTAGAAACATGTAAAACTACTTTTTACAGTTTTTAAATTATAAAATATTTTTTCCTGTGCTGAATATTTCAGGAATTGTTGTTCGAAAACCCTCTCACCTCTGAAAGTACAATTCTTATTGAAAGTTTTTTGTATTCCGAGCAAAAGAAAGAAATTTAAATTTAAATTTTCTGCTATGTTTGAATAAAATTTCAAATATAACCTAATAATGTTCATTCATTGATGAAAATTTTCTTGTGCTTATCTTTTTGTTAGAAAATCAAATTTATATAATGTTAGAACTTTTATAAAACAGATAAACACAAATTTATTTTCTATATTATGTAAACGTATTTCATACCTAAAATTATGTACAAATTTTAAATTGTTCTTTTTTGTATATATAGAATGAAAGTTATGTAAATAATATCTACTATTCCCTTGACTGTTATATAATAGATATATATCAATTTGTTTTTCAAAAGACTAAAGCTTTTGAATCAATGAATTGAAAGTTACACAAGTATTTGAAATTAGAACAAATACAACCTATTACTTTTAAGAGACTTGGCATTTTTAGTCAGTCTATAATTAAATAAGCAGAATACAATGAGAAACTTGAATTACATGCATAGTAATGAATACATTACAAGCAGTTTACATACTTGTTAATTTGAAACATAAGAAAAAATTCTTGTGTTGTTATTTATTTTTGTGGAAAAAATTATTTAAAACAAACTGTATTGTGTCTAAATCCTTACTTGCATAATTCACTAGTCAATTATATTTTATTACTATTGTTATTACTTTGGCCAAGATTCGAAACCTGACAAAATACCCTTGACTGTCCTTGCAGAGATAATACTGATACAACTTTATCCAACTACTCTTCAGTTACGTCTGACTATCTTTTTTTTTCTTTTTTTTTTTTTAAATATAGTAACAATAATTTTGACTTATATATTAATTAATCTTAAATTTCAACTCTTTTGTCAGAATAAAACTACTCTTTTCGGCCTTTTATAAACCGAATAGGAGCGGGATAAGATAAAATAATAATAATAAAAAATAAAATTAATTTCAAAAAAAAAAATATATTTGAATTTTGACCTCTTGAATTCAAATTATGTTTTTCGCAATCACGAGTGTGTGTGTGTATGTAGGCGTGTGTGTTTATGTGTGTGTGATTGTGTGTAAGGGGGTATGTGTATGTGCAGGCATGAGTGTGTGGGTAGTTGTGTGTAGGTGTATGTAGGTGTCTGTATGTATGCATGTGTGTATATGTGTTTGTGTGTATGTGCATGTATGTATGCGTGTGTGTGTGTGTGTAAGATATTGACGCAACCTGGAGACGGCTTCCGCTATAGGAGCAGCATTGTGAGGAGCCGGTCGACGGTGATGCTGCAGAGGGTGATGGTGGGAAAATAAAATCAGCGTAACATCAAAAACAGTCAAGTGAGAACAATAAGCAATCGTGATTGCTCAAAAATGCAACATTTAAGCATCACAACTTGTAAATTTAATTTTGGTTAAAGTTTTTTAGTTCTACAAGAACTTAATCCCTTGTAAGTAAGTTTTTTCAGTTAAAAGAATGATAGATTAACATAAGTATTTTTTTGATTTTTGGTTTGATGTCAACTTTTCATCAGTACCTTTTTTCAGTTACCAAGGTTTAATATAAACATGACTGATTTATCATTGATCATATTGTTAGAAATGTAGTTATAATTATAAATAGAAAATAGCATTAGTTCATTTCAATTGACTTACATCAGAGCCTTCACGCCAGTTTTTCAAAGTCAATTTTCCGAAATCTGCCGCTTGAGGTGGGGCATTTCTAATTCCTTATAACCTTGAAACACATGTATAAAATTTCCATTGCAAATTTGTTCCAATGTGAAATCTGCATAAAAAAATTACGTTCAATTTGAAACATCAATTAATGACTCATTAAATTTAAATTAAAAAGTAATGAAATTCACATCCTTGTATTTTTTCACTCAATCTAAAATTTATGGGGAAATATTTTGGAGAAAAATGCTGTATAAGCACAAAAATCCACACTTTCAAAATCCAGAAAATCTTTCTGGAATTCAAGCATTAACAAAATGAAATCACCAAAACAGTTAACAATTTTTGACGTATTAAGAAAAGTGGAGTGAAAAATTGTTTTATTCTAGATTGTATTTAATTGCTCTTAAGCGTTCTTTTCATAACTAATCCACGCTTTCTTTACCCTAGTTAACTGTGATTGCTAAAGAAATAGTACTTTTTTTAGTTAAAAAAAGATAAATAAATATTTTAATCTTTAGTTCATTTAAATGTTCTTTTTGTAGTTAGTTTTGTATCCTATACATAAAAATGCTATTGAAATAAAAATTATTAACATCTCCAATCCAGAGAAGTAAAATATCCCAATGGCCCAACTTCCAGAAGTTGTACTGTAATGAAATTTTAAATATTTCAAGCGATCCATGTTCATAATCCTTGTAAATAAAAAACCAATGGACAGTCAATAAGGGTACGGATTTTTTAAAGTTCAGGTTACATTAACATTTTCGTCAAGATTATTCAACATTGTTGAAAAAAGAAAATTTCTCATCTGCTGATATTTGCTTTTTGATCATGATGTATTATAGCGTAAAATGTTGTCATTTATAAATGAAAGATTTTGTTTTGATCTTTTATTCTTTTGTTATTGAAATTGAAAGATTTACTTTAAAATCATATTTGTTTTGTTGTATAAATAATTTTGTGTTAATTTGTACATAAGTTATGCAGTTAGATGTACATAGCATTTTTGTTGTCCATTATGCAGCCTAGTTGCTTGTTGTTGTTTGTATGAATTAATTATAATGGTGTTGGACGTGTGTCAAAGGCTCAACCGATTAAAAATGTATGGAAAAATATGTATTGTTTAATTTTTTATTCAAACATATATTGTACAATAGTAACATGACCATGGGAAAATAAAAGTGATAAAAATCACAGTAGCAGAAACAAAGACAAATCCAATTTCTAGTTTTGGAGGGCGTCATTAATAAAATACAGTAAAACCCCTCCAGTGGACACCCCTCTTATGCGGACAATTTTTAATTTCCTAGTTCCAATGCAAATAACATTATTAAACCCCTGTCCTGCGGAGACCTCTCTATTGCAAATAAAAAAAATTGTCCCATTACTGTATAAACAAACAAGTCAGGAAAGGGGGGAATCATGAATATATTATTGGCAGGGTTGGCCGGATTTGAGCCAATGGTTTTTTTTTTTTTTTTGAAAAAACCCATAATTTAACCCATTTTTGGATTCTTAAAAATGTCTGAGAATTTTTTAATAAAATTAATTAATTTAAATGCTTTCACAATTTAAACTTATTATTTATTTGTTCTTCACTACAGACAATGGACATAAAAAAATAAATTTTGAACTTAATAGTCTTCATAAATACATTGCACTTTACTTTAAGTCAAATTTAAATAAACCAATGCACCTAAAGTAAGATAAGATAAATAAATACCCTTGTACTGAACAGTAAAGTGAGAAAAAACGTTAGAAAAGCACAAATTCGCAGATTACTGAAGACATGTGTTTCGGTGTTACAGGAAACGCCTTTTTCAATAAAAAAAGTAATGAGCTTATGGATGAAAAGATATCCGACAAAAGCCAAGAGCAGATAAGCATACAGCTTAAAAGATAAAAATAGCCGATTAGCCAAACACCAATGAGAAAATTATAAATCGATAACGTATCAATAGGAATGCAGACAAAGGCCAAGAGCTCTCTCTGAGGTACAGTAAAACGTAAAGAAAGAATTCAATTAGGCAAAGATGAAGTAAAAACTTAAAGAAAATTTCAATAACCGTGAACCGCAAGAAAGGAAAAGCTGAATGGAAGAAAAAAACACCAAGAAATGAAATAAAAACAAAAATTTTCGGAAAAGAAGAAAATAAAGAAATAGAAGAAAGGGGGGGGGGGGGGGGAATGTAAGAGTGATTCAAATCCCAACAATGTTGAGCAATACTAGACTTAACTGTTGTTTTTTCACATAATTTTGATGCTCTTTCAAGCGAAATTTTAAAGCACATCGAGTCTGTCCAATATAGGCAAGTTTACAACTACAGTTAATTTTATAAATTTTACGAAATTAAGAGGGTGAATAGAATCTTTAAGAGAAGAGAATGAAAGTTTATTAATAGGAGAAAACACCACCTGGAATAGGAAACGTTTTAAAATTTTAGAACCTCATAGCTTACAGATGAAAAGAATGGCAAAACAACCAAATTCTTTCTGAGGAAGGTTTGGTTAAGAAGATTAGTTTGGGATTTATTTGAAAGTTTTTTCTAAATGGAATCAAAGTTGGTGGATAGTCTCTATCAATTGCCACAGCTTTAAGATAATTAAGTTCCACTTTAAGAAGTTCCAATGAAGAACAAATATTAATTGCGAGATACATAAAAAAATTGAAAGCAGAATATTTTTGATTTGGAGGATGAGACAATAGTCTATAGGGAGGTAAAGAAACAGCAAAAGATTTGCGATAAACAGTAGCTTCAAAACCATAAGTCTTAACGGCATTGAAAAAAATATTTCAAACATTTTAAATAAGCATATTTTGATTTTTATTTTAACTGATCAAGAACTAATTCGAAATATTTTGACTAAGTCCTGTCAGGCCTGATTTTCTCAAGTTTTGTAGATTATACAGAGAAAACACATTAGCCAAAAAGCTTTCATGTGAATTATTTTCTGCAAGTCAACACATGTCACAAATCTCGAATAAACGAGATATATTTTTTAGAAATCAAAAGGATTTACAAACTATTGAACAGAATATGATGAATAGCATTTTTATTATCTATCTTACAAAAAAGTTTAATATTTCTTACTCTGTACAAAGAAATAGAAAAACAGGCAACATAAATATCAAAAAAGTATCTTCATTAAGCTGGAATTCAGAAAAAGGGATTTGCGTTCTACAGTAGCTTTGCATAACAAAATGAAATACAATAAAGTAAAATGCGAAAAAACAATGTAGTAATTAAAAAAGAATAGATTTTATCACTTGAGAAGTAACTTGGCCTAAACTGTTGGTAATCATAGCTTACGTTCGACAAGCACGACCGGTTGGTTGATCACGTGACAACAATGACTTCAGCAGTTACTAACCGGTTGTTCACGAACCAATGCTTCATCAAATACTTTTGGTTGGTCACCGGTTACCTTGCGCAAACGAATAACACGCAGGTGAAAAATACTTATAATTGGTCAAAAATGTCACATGTTCCATCGACCAATCAACCAGCTTAAGCTGGTTGGCTAAGCTTAAGCTATGGTAAAAATTTCAAAAAATAAATTAATAAATAAAGTTAAGAAAAAACTAAAAATTAATTAAGGCAAAAAAAGAAAACATTTACATTAGATTAAAAAGTAGAGTATAAATTACTTAGTGGGGATTTACCGTTTTAATAATTCTATATACATTCATACCTCCCTTGAAATTTTTCTATGATTTTTTTCTATAAATGACAAATTGTTTGTGAATAACAATCCAATGTAATTTTGTTACGAAGAATCATTTTCTGCTAGTTATGAATGTGTTCTACTTCATGTTACCCAGATAGCCATTGGTCCCAGTTAGTCCGGACAAATGAGGTTCAAACTGTAGTTTCGAAATAAAATGAAACAATAAGTAGTTTAAATTTAAATTATTTTATAGTTCTTACAATATGAACACAGAAAGCACTTCTCACACAACGATTTAGCACTAAACTGAATTCAGCTGTCTTTACTGCAAGGAAGGTTTAATAGAATGATAAAAAGCAGTGGAGGCGAATCTGGGGGGAGGGGAGGCAAGGGGGGTGACTGCCCCCACACTTTTTTCATCATCAAACATTGCCTCAACGTTAAGATTTCAATTTCAAAACATTCCTGGTAAGGTTACGCGAACATTAACGTCGCCAAATACTGTTTAAAATTTTATTTTTAAAGCTTGAATTTCAAAATTTTTCTGGGAGAAAATCCCTCGAGTACGCTCCCTAATTACTTTAAATTCAAAGATGACCTAAATTTGGCTTATAAAGACTCTAGTTTGACGAAAAAAAAATCCTGAAGAGATCCCCTCTAGATAGTGTAAAACTGCGTTTTTAAGACAAATTTATGTTGTAAATTTAGAAAGGTAAATAAAATTTCCTCGTTTCATCAAATAATATTTCTTGGACTGGACGATATTTGATTAAGCGGTGCCGACAGTATATCTTTAAACTTACATCTTTACACATGCGTTAATTATTCCAAACTTGCAATTAAAAAACCTGAACATATTCAAAAGTTTTTAAATTCAATTCGTCGTGTTTTTAAAAACTTTGATATTACTGAAATCAATTTTGTTACATTAGTATTTACCTTTATTTATTCATCTTTTTATTTACCTCCAGATACATATTTTTTTCCCTTTTTTATACAGCTCTATGATTATATCTAAAAACACAAGAGATAAAACATTCGCAAAAATTCTAGTTCTTTTCGTTACATTTTTGCTCAGAAAGAGTGAAAGAAAAAAAAATCTTTCTGTTATCTTGTGATGAATATGAATGACTATTCAGAACACCTTTCCAGGTTGTAGAAAGGCATTTGATCAATGCTAAAAGTTGCGAGCTTCTGGGACACAGTGATATAAGTAATCCATCATTGTTACGAATGAAAATTATGAGTGAAATAAATTGAATTGGTTAGTTAAAAAATGAAATGATATTCGATGCTATTTATGTCTGAACAAAATTTTCAAATGAGAAAACAATGCATAAATTTGCTCCTATTGTTACGAAAAGAAAAAAAAAAACATTTAAAAAAACTAGTACATCTTACCCAGTGGGAGTCGGCTAATTTTTCTTATGTTTTTATGGTTTTGCGTATGTTTTTTCCCCTTTAGCTTTGCGTAGGAAAACATTTGTGCGACTGACCCATACCAATAATAGAGAAAGTGAATGTGTGACTCGACAGAATTCTGCGCTATCCTCAAGTCTAAGAGCCATAGGCACCTTCTAAAACAACGGTGCTGCATTATAAGGGCGGCGTACCCCACCCACCACTGTCCGACAAAGAGAAGGGGATCTGTTTCTGATTACCGTAAAATCCCGAAAGTAACCCCCCTATCGATTATAGCCCCCCTTTTTTTGTGGAAAGTGAAATCACTTTAAAATCCTGAATATACCCAGACGTGACGCCATTTTGGAAACATGTTGCTTAAAAAGTAGCGCGAAACTTAAAAATAACCCTTTTTAAAGGAGAAATAATGTAATTGAACGAGTTTAAGATTATCAGAAATGTAAACTTTACTAAATCGAGTAAGAGATTTGTCTGTGTTTGCGTTCGCGATTTTTGTAAAGCTCAGTTTTCGAAATTACAATCTTCGTAACGAATTTGCGGCCGTGATTGCGATTTTCGCTTCTTTTCTGAAACAAGAACATTAAGATTTTACTACTTTTACTGTAACCTTATTACTTTCAGTACATAATGAATTTTCAAGCGATAAATTATATGGGTTTTTTTTTGCCAACTTAAGGTGCAAAATCCTTTCTTTCGAAAAAAAAGTGCGCCCTCATGCAATTTATTACTACTAAAAAATTATGACAAGTTTTTATTAATTAATTTCTCTTTCTTCATTAATATTAACTCTTATTTACTTATTATTTCTTTTCTGTACTCTAAAATTAATACTACTAAAAACAATTATTTTCACTAATTTTTCAGAAAAATCTCGATTATAACCCCCCCCTTCTGAAATCAACAAGTTTTGTTTTGAAAATAGGAGGGGTTACTTTCGGGATTTTACGGTAAACTTAGAAAAACATCTCAAGTGTTGCTTTCCTCTTTGTATGACCTTCCCGCAAAAACATTCCTACAAATTTCCTGTCTCCGACATTTTCATCATTGATAACTCTCATCAAGCTTTCGTTAACAATAAATGTTTGCTTACGAGCTGCAGGCGATTTCCTTGCGGGGACGGGCACTAAGATAATGTCTCCTTTTTGGATGGTTTTAAAACTGAGAACTAGAAATTTATGAGCTGCTGGCGATTTTCTTGCAGGGCAAGGCACTAAGATAATGTCTCCTTTTCGGCAAGTCTGCGTCGCATTCCAAGGGTTGAAGTCTTCTGTCTCTGCCTCCTCCAAACACTCCCAGAGGTTCTATTGTTCTGAACTGAACCTGAGAAAGTTGTCGATTAATGAAAATATTTAGGACAAAAGATTTTTTAAATAAATATAATATATATATATAGACATATATATATATATATACAGTGAAACCTCAATAAGTAGTCAACCGGTTAAGTGGTCACTCCGTTTAAGTGGTCGTTTTTCTTTGGTCCCGACAAGGTCTCTCACAGTAATGTAAAATGATCCTCCTTTACTGGTCACCAAATTTAATTTTACCCAGTTAACTAGTCACTCAAAAATTGTTTTCTAAAATTCCTTTTCCTTATCGGATCTTAGAAAATAGTTGAAAGGTTGTTTGATAGTCATTTTTCCTTGAAATCTCGATCCTCGGTTCTGGTCATTCAAAGCATACTTCTTGCGACTCTGCCGAGTGCCGAGAATATGAATCAAATTCTTTCCAGCAAGACAGACAAAATCTAATACTTGGAGAAAGTTAGTCAGTATTTAACATCCGTTCAAGGAGCTACAACACAGGATTTAAAGCTTGATGTATGTTAGAAGAGATGATTCTTTTCCGTAAGCAACAACTTCATCAGTCAACATTGAAAGATTGTATTAATGTACCGTAACTACATTAAAATAAGTTGTTGTTATTAAGTAATGTATAAGTAAGAGAAAACAAAACAAAGTAACTATCATTAGTATTTTTCCCCCTTTATAAAATTTCCACTAATTTATAGACATTTCTTACATGAGCTATTGTTTTTCTCACAGAATTCTACTGCTATTCATAAACATTTGTAAGGCTTTTTTTTTTCTTCCTTAATTTCCCACTCCACATAAGTGGTCAAAAATTTTTGGTCCCTTGAGTGACGACTTAACGAGGTTTTACTGTATATATATATATATATATATATATATATATAATTTTTTTTTTTTTGGAAAATTCTGTCTGTGTAAAAGTGCAGGGGGCAGTGACATCTCAGGAGGGGGGGGGGGGGTGTTCCAGACCCCATGGACCCCCCCCCCCCCTGCCTACGTCCCTGGTAATGTTCAGAATAATAGCAATTGACAAGTGACAGCGCGAAAATGAAACTAACAACGGTTAGATATCATATAGAACATCTAATAAGAAGCTCCATTTTTCAACCTGTGCTTCACTTCGTGCTATCACACCGAACTAGTATATTTTACATAAATTTGAACAATTTGATGACTACAATATCGTGACCCCCCCCCCCCTCCCCCCCAGTAGTTTTTATTTTCACACAAACACCGGCCGGTCCTAATTTTCTCTTTTTGTTTACAATTTCATTCCATTCGTGTTTACTGTGAGACGGTTAAAGTTTAGATTTCAGAATCTTACATTTCATTTTTAAATCTTTTTTTTTTTTTAATGAAAAACTTTATCTTTTGTCTTTTTCGTGAATTAATTGAATTAATTTTCGAAACTTGAAAAATGCCCTCTGTTTTAACTGTGCTGGAGGTCAAAAATTCATGATGATTTAAATCTTATTTTTGCTACTTTGTTCGATTGTTAAATATTGGTTATAAATTACTGTTAAAGTAAAAAGCTTGAAATGAAATTGTTTGAGAAAGTTTTTGAAAAGAAAAAATAACAAAAATGATCGATTCAAAATCGTTTTTTAAAATCAGTGCGCAATGGAAATAGGGCCATCTGTTGGATAGTAAGAAAACCTTTCGGTTTCCTCAGTCAGTATTGAAATCGGTTGTTCGAATACTACAACCATTAAAAAATCGGCCATGAATCTATTTCTGTGGATAAAATTGAGGTTTGTCAAGTTTTATTTTCTACGTTTATTTGTTTACAAGCGTCAGTTTCTAATACCGCTGGGCAATCAGCCCTTTATGCATCGTTTCAATTTGTTTTGAAATGCATGAAAAATATTTGATGATGCTTTTGTAACATTAACTGTTGTATGTGTTTTCCATAGACTCATTTTGACGTTCTAAGTAAAAGGTAAATTTAAAACAAATATTTGTCCGAATGTTTTTCTTAAGGCGTAGAATCTTTTCGCGCTAAAGTGAACGAAATGTATTTTCCATTCATATTATTAATGACACTCAGCATTTTATCAAATTTTATGATTCATCATTTTAAAGTAATTTTCGAACTTTTTTATCGAAGATTTTTTTTTAAATATGTCGCTCTTTTTCATGCTCACAGAAGTGATGAGATTCGATTTTCTACTTTTCAGGCTCCAGTATCAGCACTTTTATCTCGGTTTCATTCAATTCTCTGACTTTTCTTCTTCATTCTTCAACGTTTCCTCTTGGTTGTGTTCCGTTCCAACGCGTTGTCTTGATGTTTACTTTAACCTGATACTGTATTTAGGGCTAACTATGGAGGAACTTACAGAGATGACTGTTTGTAGCTCTTGATAAGTTTCATTCATTTAGATTTTTGCAAGCTCCAAAAATATTGCAATGCATATTAAATGCAAGTTTTAAGGGTGAATTTCTATTTCAAAAAGTTAGACTTTTATTGAGAAAAAAATATATGTGTTAATCTATGCAGGTTGTGTTCCTAAAGTTTTGTTTCATCATGCTGTTTTTTTCTTCCAGTTCTAGATTAGAAAGACACCATGGCTCCACATTTATAGATAATGAGACATAATAACAGTAGTAAGTATATATTAGTAAGTCAGCCTCTTCTCAGGGTACTTTAGCTTTTTAGTGAAGTGCATTTTCATGCTTTGTATTTCAGTGAATAGCTACATCATAATATACTATGTTTGAATATACATATAATACATGTTTTTCATTGGAATGTTTTTTTTACTCATTTTAAAATTGAAATGAAATATTCTAAAGTTTAAAACATCAAAAGAATACATTTTTTTGAGCAATCACGATTGCTTATTGTTCTCACTTGACAGTTTTGATGTGCTATCATTTTATTTTCCCCGCCAGCACCCTCTGCAGCATCACCGTCGACTAGCTCCTCATGATGCTGCTCCTATAGCGAAAGCCATCTCCAGGTTGCGTTCATATCCTACACACTTGCGCGTACATACACACAAGCACATACATACACACAAGCACATACATACACATACACACACACATACATACAGATACCTACACATACACACAACTACCCACATATTCATGCATGAACACAAACACATATGCCTGCACACACATACACATACCCCGCCCCCACGCACACAAACACTCATATATACAACTATCCATACACTGATGCCTGCACACAGACACAAGCACACATGCCTACACATACATACACATACCCCTACACATAAACACACATACCCCTCACCCACAAGCACACACGCCATCATACACACACACACACACTCGCGATTGCGAAAAACATAATTTGAATTACTGAATAAATGACTTCTAAAACATGTGGAATATGGCCTCAAAATTCTGAAAGGAGGGCCACTGTAAGAGGGCATATCTTCCCAATGCAAAGTTCTATTCTTGTGAAATAAAATGAGAAAAGCCCATTTTTTGAAGTTTTTAGCTTTTATTTTCGTGAAATAAATCAATCCCTCAAGTAAACTATCTTTTTGACAATAAATGCTTAATTTTTAACTCTGAAAAGTGATGAAGCAAGGCCTCTTTACATTTGGAAATGAGGGGGCAGTTGCCCCTTCGCACAAGCCACCAATGACTGGTATGATCCCTCCTTTTACTGCTTTCTTATACTTCACTTCTCCAAAAGTATCAAGAAAACACTTATAAAAGCTTAAAAATGAATAAAATTCCCTTATAAAAATTGGGTATTTTCTTTGCATCGTCTTTTTTACTCTTGTAAAAGCTTTTGGGCCATTTTGGTTTTCTCAATGTCAAAACTCATTTTGGCAAACATCTATTTTTTAAAATCCTCTTTCTCATTTTGAAAAGCCATCTTATCTATCAATGGTTTTGAAACTGAAACCGAGCATTGAAAAGTATCTCTTCTTTCTTCCCCATAATATGACAGGTAATATAGATAAATATGAATCAAAATTAATCTCATCAACGGGTATTGCATTTAAATTTACACTGTTGAAAATATCAAAACCTTTCAAACTGGAATAAGTAGAAGATAATTCAAAAGCCAAATTTATTTCTTGTTTGAAATCCTTCAAAAATTCCTTTACAAAATGTTCATTAAACTCACTAACAGCAGTTTCCTTGGGTTTTGATTTTCCTTGCATTTTCAAGCTCAGAGAGGTACTGTCTGTTGCAATATTCAACAATGTTTGGCTCTTTCCAAAATACTTTCCTTGCTCTAGATTACCGCAATATTCTTCCACTTCTTCAATTAATTGGTTGGTTTACTTTCACATGAAGTACACTGAAAGAAATGTCTGGAGGTTGAAGCCATAAATTTAAAACTTCTACTTTTCACAAAAAATCGGCTAAGAACAAAATGGTCAGAAGAATTTCGGAATCCAAGAGTTGTTCTCTCAAACCCTTGAGTTCAGGCTCCCTCGTTTCTACGAAGAGAGTATCTAAGACATCTATTAGTTGCTCAGCATACCGCTATGCTTTGGCATGCATGGCCATGAGACAACCAACGAGTAGTTGATACTTTTAAGATTTTGATTACTTCTACTTTATATACGTCTTGTTGAATTTCTTTGAAAACTTCAAATTTCTTTGAGCTATAGTGAAATAGTTTCCAAAGAGCACACAATTAGCAAAGCATCTATTGATTTCAGCTGACTGTATTACTTTAATCAGGGGTCGAAATAGTCCTATATTTCCTATATTTTCAAGAAAAGCATCAAAATCGTCCTATATTTCCTATATTTTTGAAAAATGTCTTATATTTCCTATATTCCCGTTTTTTGTTGTTGAACCAGCAGGATATTAATAGTACAAATTTTGGTGCATGGTGCACTAAAGGAAAATATGATTTTACCACTTTTTGCCATTTTTGCAACTGCTCAGTGCCCATAAGCAATAGAGGATTTTCGCAATTGAGGCAGCATGCTGAAACACTCAAGCATAAAGAAGACTGAAAAACGTCAAGAGGATCCTTCTCAAGCTCTGTTTGTTCTTAATACAAGTGTTAAAGGGTTCAGTTTAGATATAAAATCAAAGAACAGTGGAATTAGTACTTGGGTCATGAGTGAGGAAAAAAAAAAAAAAATTTTCTTTGTTTAAATTTTGTTTAATTATTTCGTCTATAAAGTACACTGTTTTTTTTTTTCAAAAATTATTCTTTCAACTACAGGAAAGTCATTTCAGATGTAAGGAATAATCTTATTTGAGGTTTTTTTAAAACAAAATCATTGATAAGAATAAATAAATGATATATGATATGTATTATTTCTTTTTTCATAGCAAAATTATTCATATAATGTGTCCTATATTTGTCCTATATTTTTTGCGAAAAATGTCCTATATGTGACGTCGGTCATTTCTACCCCTGCTTTAATAAATGAACAAAAACAAGAGGTAATTTATGGTTTCTGCAGTTTACATATATGCAATGAGGGGTAATCTGCCTGCTTGTTCTCCACTCGTCACCTTTGCCCCATCTAGAGTGATAAAGATGCAATTAGACAATTTTATATTTTTGGCGACAGTTATTCTTTTTAACTCACTTGTTATGGCTTCAGCTGTACAGCTTCTTAAATTTATCAGACCAAAATATTTTTCTTTAACCGAATCATCACCAGACAGTCTGTATCTTACTATTAATCCCAATTGTTCCCTTTGGGATTCGTCTGTGCATTCATCGGCCATTAAAGCAAAGAAATCTGCACTTGGCAGTTCTGTTAGTAGCTTTTGCTCTTAACAAACAGAAATAGAGTTCAAAATGTTTTGAACTGAAATGTGGGATAAATACGTGGCATTCTTACCACAAGTTAGCAAATGTTTTTTTATTTCATCGTCATCTAAGTTTTCCCCCAAAAATCTAACTAGAGATTCAAAATTCTCAGAAATGGCCCATTGCTTCTTGATCATAAAGTATAAAATTTGAATAAACCTACCAATCAATTTTCTGTTAAACTTTTTTTTTTTTTGCTTTATTTCCAATCTCTGCACTTTCACACATTTTTTTTTTTTTTGAGAATTCCTTCTTTTGCACTAGATTTTTGTATATTGACAGCCTCTCTGTGATTTTTACTGCACTTGTGTTTTTTTAACACTCTAGTAGGGTGACAGCTTTTCTTGATATCAACTCCAATATTTACCCAAGGTTTGTTCAAATCACTAACATTCCTGAAAGCAGGGTTCGTACACTCCTTCAAAACTTCTCCAATACTCCTTCATTCAGGAAATTTTTTGGAAGGGCCCTTCAAACTCCTTCATATTAGTTCTAACTCCTTCAAAACTCCTTCTTTTTTAGTTCATTGCTACATAATTTTCCACTTTGACAGTAACATAAAATACTTTGATCGACAACTTAACAATCGTCACAAGGGCAAAGGTATACAGATGATCTTGATGTAGTAATTTCGTATATTTATATTTTTCATAAAGATGTGATTTACAAGTTAATCACAGAAGTCATAAAAGTTTAAGGTGAAAATATTATTAGATGACTAAGACATTTCATAAGTGAAGTAAAACATGCTTAAATGGTGCTTGGCTATTTTTCCAAGTTTTATGATTATTGCTTTTCCCTCCAAACTCTCAGCAGCAAAAGCCAGTTTGTTTATTTTAAAAAAAAGATATTTGAAGATATATAAGTAGAAGTACTAAAAAAGTGATTCTGTTAAAAAAAACAATTGTTTAGTTAATCGCAGTTACGATATTGTAAAAAGGGTCATCCACATCCAGAAGTGATGTTAAAGCCTTGAGGGGGAGACGGGTTCATGAAATTGGGACAAGGGGAACAGAGAGGGTGACAAAAAGTGACATCACTTAGTTATTATAATAATGTGACATGTGACAAGAGTAGTAAGGTGAAGTGTGACACTTTGTGACAAAGGGGAAAGGAATCAAATATATTGAAAACACAAAGTAACATCACTTAAGGTTAGCCCATTATACTCCTTCAAAATCTCATTTAACTCCTCCAAAACTCCTTCATTTTATTTCTGAAATTGAGTATGAACCCTGGAAAGATGAACATATTTTGTATAAAACACCCTTAGCTGAATGACAGTAAAGCTATACACCTTTTCATAATTTGCAATGTACTTTTCATTTATTGCTTGCTTCTTATTTCCATTTGTACTCTCAAATACAATGCTTGAATTATTATTTGATGGCTCAATCTCAATATCATCATCAGTTGAAGTTGCTCTTGATTCACTTCCAATATTATCTGCCTCGAAAGTCGTTATACTTTCACGAACTGCCCTCACTGTCATTTGATGTACTATCTTTTACCGCATTTTCCGCGTCTCCGAAACGGGAACATTTGCTTCACTATCGTTTACCACATTTTCAGAGTCCTCCGAAACGGGAACATTTGCGTTACTGTTACAGCATGATGAAGTGGTGGTGGCGAATTTATCGGGGTTGTTACTTGCTGACTTGAAGAAATTCACAATATTTTGAAATCCAACTTTCGAAGAGCGAAATTTTTGACATAATACGCAGAATTTCGGGAGGTACCTCCTGTTGCAGGACGTCCTCGTTTCATATTTTAATTTCTTGAAGAATAATTTTCAACGAACAAGCGATCTCTCCAAACTGAGATTATTGCGGGTGCTATCTCCAGCGCTCCATTATCCGCTAAAAACATAACGAAAGATTTTGCAAAACACAAATTATAATTGAATAGAATAAAAATTTATTCTTTGATGCGCCGAAAAAAATGTCAATTTGGTCATAAATCAAAATTAAGGAAAACTAAGGAAAAAATTGCATTCATAAAAATTTTTGTCCAGTTTACAAATTTATCACTCAATGTCTCTTAATGAATGAAAATGTTTTGTGAATTTTTGTAGTTTAACAAAAATATATATTAATGTCTTTGAAAAAGTGCCAAACTGCACTCCTTGTGAAAAGTTCAAAAATTAGAGCGCAAAATAACACTTTTTTAGAGCATTGTCCAAAAATGTTTGATATTGTGTGAGACATTGTTGTTGAGCTACTAATTCAAAAAACCTTCTTTAGCCCGTGCAAATCTGCTCATTTTGTGGATGTTTTTAATGTGATAAAATCTAAAATGTTGCATTTTGAATTAAATACATGCAAGGATTGGAATTACCTGGACAGGGTTCATACTCTTTCACTGTTCTTTCGTTTAGGAAATCTTTTTGAAGGGGCCTTCAAACTCCTTTATCTAGGTTTTAACTCCTTCAAAAATCCTTCTTTTTTTATTTCAAGACTACATAATCTTCCTGTATTACAGTCATTTGAAATACTTCGATCTCTAACTGTTAACTTAGTCGTGAGGGGAGGGGGGGGGGGGAAGCTGCATCGCTCACAGTCGCAGTTGAGAGAAAGAAAAATAAGCACATTGAAAGCTAGCAAAATTGAAGCATACTATAATATTTAAACATATTTATTCTTGAACTAATGTTGGAAAAAAATTTACTTTGTCTCATTTTAATGCTCCCAAAAGTGTCCTCAGCTTTCCAGGCTGTTCTCTTCTCTACTTTTTGTGTGAAACTATTATCTTGCATGTTTCTTTTTTCGAGTTTTATGCTTATTGCTTCCCCTCACCACATTTTCAGTAGCAAAAGTTGGTTTGTCTAATTATTATTAAAAATGCATAAATAGTGCTCGATATAAAGTGATTGTGTTATAAAAATAATTATTTAGTAACTAGCAGTTTTGACATGATAAAAAGAGTCATCCACTGGTGATGCCATGCCTTGAGAGCAGGGCCAGATTTGGAAGTGTGGAGGCCCTGGGGCAACGAAGGAGTGGAGGCCCCTAATTAAGGTTCGAAAAGATCATAATAATTTTGAAAAATATCGGATACTTTGATATATCCGAATAAATTGATATATATGTGTATATATCCGATATTTTCGACCCGTGAAAGTTAGGATATTTTGTAAAAATTTTACTGTGGGGGCCTCTTTGTTGTGGAGGCCCCGGGGCAGTAGCCCCACCTGCCCTCCCCTAAATCCGTCCCTGCTTGAGAGGGAGACAGGTTCATGAAATTGTGACAAGGGGAAGAGAGGGGTGAAAAACTCATCACGCAGCTATTATAACAATATATTTGTAAAAATATGACATGTGACAAGGGGATGTGTAAGGCGTAGCATGACACTTTGTGAGAAGGGGGGAAGGGGGTCAAATATGTTGAAAAAAGAGTGTGTGACATTTAGGGACAGCCCAGAAGTACTCCTTCAAAATCGCTCTTTACTTCTTCAGAACTCCTCCAAATCTCCTTCATTTTATTTCTGAAATTGAGTACAAACCCTGCTTGGGGGCAGTCTTGCATAATATAGACGAATGCGCGAACGGCGTTCGCAGAAAATTTTTGGCTCTGCAGAAATTTATTTTTCACTACTAACGTTAATTTAAAAAAAAAAAAAAAGATTTTTTTTTTTAAACCCCACATTTTATTTCTGTTTCTTCTAAATCTTATGCAAAATTAATCTAAAAAATAATTATTTCTTCTTGAAATCGCGATTATAGTACGCTAATTACTTAAAAGACAAAGGAGTCAACAGTTGCAAATCAAGTCGAGACCGCTCCTACTATGACTGTATAGTTTTTTATTTTACACAGCCTGGATCGCGTAAGGGGAAAATTCAAGTACATAAAATAAACAACTTTACAGACTACGGAACGATCACTCCCGCTGTAAATTGAGTTCAAATGCGTTGGCGTAGAAAGAGGGGGGGGGGGAGCACTAATTTAAAACTTTTTTAACAGATAACATGCAGAAAATACAGTATTTATTTTTGCAGAAAAACTTAATTTCAAACAAATAAGTAGTTTTGTTGTTTTGTGTACAAAATCAAATATCTTCATAAAATTTTCAAGTAAAAAGCAGGTAGCTCATGTTTTATCAGATCTACATGAACTTTTTCACTGTAAAATGAAAGTAATAATAATGATCGTGTGATTGATATTGAGCAAAAAATAATAGTTTAAGCAGTTTTCTTCAGTTAGTGAAAAGTAAGCATAAACTATATGCTGTTTTAAAATAAATAAATAAATAAATAAAAATAAAGTTCCCTCCCCCCCCTTTTTATATTTTTGTATAAAAGTGTGAATAAGGCAAAATAGTTATTTGCAGAAAATTTTCCAGTTAAGATTTGTGTTCGCAGAAAGCTTTTCATTTTATCTAAGTCTGCTTGGGGGTGTAAAACGTTTATTTTATTGTGTAATTGTTAACAGCTATTTTCATTCAGATACAGTTTGTGATAGACATTGGATTTTTAAATTTTAGCAGTATAACTTTGTGGGTTTCCCCTACAGGTACTCGGAAGTTCGGAAGGGTAGTTTACCCTTCTAAGTAATGAATGCTCCCTATTATTACTTCACCTACAACAAAGAGCAGTCAACTATAGAGGGTGCCATGGAGCTGGACGCCGCACTGCACGAACTGGGCATGCTCAGTACCATCACCGACAGTCGCCTGGACTACCTGCGGAACAAAGTGAAGAAGAGGAATCGTTCCAGCAAGTCCCTGTGCGTGGTTCAGATGAACTCGGACTTTGTCACGGAGTTTTCCCTCTCGAAATCGTCTGCCGTTCCGAACGGCGAGAGCGAATCCGAAGAGGAGAATAACGGAACTTCCACGCCGGAAGACATCCGGATACAGTGTCCCGTTTTAGAGATGTTACCCGCCCACTTGGAAGCTCGATTTTAACACCAGGAGAAAGATCAAGAGGGCCATGACTCGGCACTACAAGTTCAAGCCGTACGATTTCCCGTGGAGGTCCAAGCTGGAAGACTCCTTGCGGAACATTCCTGCCGCCACGGCAGCTTCCGAAAGGGCCAGCCCCCCCACGGTGTCCCGCCAGGATAGTGGCAACAAGTCCAATCCCAGCAGCCCAGTCAAAAGCCAAAAATCTCTCACCAACTTAGGATGCTCAATCTTCCGCTCTCGTTCCCTGGACGATTTGGATATAAGCAAACTGGATTTGAAAGACGACTGCTGCCTGGAGGCCAGCAGGGTCGAAATAGACACGGTTTCGCAACGCATCGGTAAACTCCATGTCAGTTGAAGGAGTCTCGATTAGTTACGTTATATTTCCCATTCTTTGTATGGAAACAGAAGTTAGATTCTTTTTGTTGCGTGTTAATAATCTTTTTGCCACTGCTGAGTGCTTATTTGGGTGTTGAAAATGCAGCTTTTTAAAATGAAATAAATAGTGCCAAGTTTTATGCTCAATTTAATGCTAGTATGTTCAAAGTGAAAATGACTCTTATTAATAGTTATCATTATATATTGTTAGCTGCGTCATCATAGCCTGGGAGATCTTAGGAGTATTTTTGTGAATAATCCTTTTTTTACTGCACTGTTCTAGTGATCTGATTTATTTCTTTCCTTAATTTAATCCATATTATTCTATTTAAAAACACTGCATTCAATTCTGCTTTGTAGATAACATCTCAAGAAAGGTGTAGCTGTTGATTTTGCCATGGAAGAGGAGCACTATTTCTTCATTTTTTAAAAGTTTTGGAAAGTTTCCATAAATAGTGAAAACTTGGTGGGAAGCAAAATATCTTATGAATTATTAAAAGTGTTTACTAAGAAAGCAATCTTAAATTCATGTTAGTTACTTTTCATATTTGAAACACATATTCCAGAATAGAGCTAAATCTGAAGCATGCGAAAACTGACTGAGGATCTTAAAAAAAAATATGCAAAATGAATAAAAAAAAAAAACTCTATAACCTGTATGTAAAACAATAACTTTTGCCGACATCCATAAACCGGTTTTAAAACGCCGAAGAAGGACCTTGAGTATTTTTTCTTTTTAAGTAGAAGAATATTGTATCTATGCAGTGCCGGATCTTTGATTTTCCCTGGCCGGAGCAAAAGTAGAAACTTGAAACTGCCAACCTTACTATCTTCCTTCCTGTTTTTTTTAATAGCAAGTTTCAGCAAAAAAAAAAAAAAAAAAAAAACCCCTCCCATAAACATGGTGCATTTGCCACTTGATCTAAGGGCCTCAACTTGCTCCACCTAGATCTGGCACTAGCTATGCGAACATAAAACGTTTTAGTTCAAATGCACAAATATTTTTCATGTTAAAAAGTAAAATTATATTTTCGTATTAATTTTGGTCTTGTATTAATGTAAGGTACTTAAATTTGTTTTAAAAGTCCTGAATCTGATTTTTTTCTTGTGGAAAACAATGAGGCTTTGAATTAAACATTAAATCATATCTAATTTTTGTGGTGATAAAATAATATTTCTTATTGCAAATATGTGCTTTCTTCATCACTTGTATATGAAATTGTTAGATTAGTGACAAAAGGTCAGTTTGATGTGATGGAAGTAAGATTAATACAATAAAATTACCTTAAGGGCTTATACAACTTTCTCTGTTGATAAACCCATGTAATCATATACCATCAGGTATTAGTCATTTCTTGGCAAGTTTAACCTCAAATGCGAGTATATAATATAATAGTTTTGAGAAACGTGTGGAAATTTTACTTTTTGTGTGCATATTTGCTATTACAAAACTCCTCCTTTGTTGTATACATAACCAATGTATGTATGTATGGGTATTGTTCTATAGGTAACCATTCATTTTTCCAAAAACATACCTTTTTCAGAATCATATTAAAAAAATATGTGTTACCATTACCTATAACTTTCTAGATGGGTTAAACAGTTATTAAAATACAAATGCAAAACAATCTTTTGAAATCCTTGTGAATCTTATCTGTCCCCTTGCTATTATCAAAAAAAAAAAAAAAAATGTAGTCTTATATAATTGTATGTCTAATTTATGTAAATTGGACATAATTTTAATTTTTTTTCCTCTTGAAGAATTTTGGCATACAAATAGCAAAGAATGCTATAATACTGTACTTATTGCTGAGAAAGGCAATTGGAAAATAATATAGTGTGCAACTTTTAAGAAGTAATTTATCAAAATTACAACTATTTCATTAGATTATGTTACAAAATGGTCAGAGGTGAAACTTTCCAGGGGGCTACCCCAGAATTCTGCGTTTATGTACTTGATGAATCCTGGGATTCCGGTATGAAAAACTTCTGAACTCTTGTTCATGGGTATAATAATGGCAGTATTGATTGAAGATGCAGTTTAACTTTTTAAATAATGCAGCCTAAAATGCATTGCAAGAATTCGTTCTCATATTGTAGTTATGCAAATAAGTGCCTGGAATTTTTTCTCCCAATCAAGTTTCAAAAAAATAAATAAATAAATAAACCAATTTAAATGCATTATGGGTCATTCTTCTCTAGCAGCAATTAAAAAAATGTTTTTGAGGGTCAAGAAATGTATTGAGATTTTTTTTGTACTAAAGTTGTAGAATATGAATGATTCCCCTAATCAATTTTAGAACGGGGACGATTGCAACAGTTTTCTTATCCCGTTTCATCTATGCAACTCTGCTGTCTTAGTTCTACATTCATTAGCACTTTTCTGGGTTTTCGGCCCTCAGCTAATTTTGCCCCTAGTCCTCTTTTCAGGATTTTAGCACTCTCCTATGAGGCAGTCGGAAGCAAAGGGATGTAAGTGGTCGTTTTCAAGTTTTGAGTAAAACATGTTTCGGTCCTAGGTAGACTTTAATTGAAAAGTTTTTCTAAATCATGCTGTATAGCAGCATCTACCGGGGCTGCCAGTACTATCTCTTGCCCCACAACAGAGGAGGGGTTCACTTATCAGTTACACTGGTTATCCCCAAATTTTTAGTTTTGGCACTGAGATCCTTTTGCTTCTCACTGCCTCATATAGAACATTTTGATTTCTCAATTAGTTTATTTCAAATGGTATTCTGGCCATGGCACTGCATTTATTATGAAAATATCCTAAGATGGTAAAGAGAAGATGTGCTTCGTCTTTTGTTCTATTTATGTGTGTATCATAATCATTACTTTTTCTTTTACACTGGAAAATAATTTTCAGTGAAATCATTGACCATTGTAACAGCAGGTTTCATGATTGAAAATTCCCATCATTTACTTTTCCAGCAGTGGCATTTCTTTTTGTTTTATGTGGGGGTCAAAATGGTTTCCATTGTGTCGAGTGTTGTTCGTTTTCTTCAGCGGGATTAGAACTTTAGAGCATCAAAATAATCAGAATTACTTTTAATGTCTTTAGTTATGTTCAAATTTCTACCCTTCACTTTCAAAGTATGTGATCGGAGAAGCTTTCGAAGGATTGCGTCCCGCCACGACGGTTGTTGGAGAATTGCTCAAATGTGCTTGAATTCCTACTTGTTGAATAGTATGTGATGTGTTGGGAATTTCATCAAAATAACAAAGTGAGTGAAAACATTTAGCGTTTGATTTCCTGGACTGTTAAGTGTTCTTGCCGAGCATTTCAACCAAAGAAGAATCGCAAAGGAGACGAGCAGTCGTTGCACCGCCATTTCGGATTTGCTCGCATCTGTGGTATACTGAAATTAATAAGAAAATTGCTTGTGTACAAATGTTCCTTATATCTCAAGTGAGCAAATGCGTGTAATCAAATTGATAAGCTTTTTGAGATGGTGTTCATTTCTCTGTATCCTTTAAAAAATTCAATATGTTAATTGTGGGCTAAGTACGGCAACTGGGTAACTTGCTCAATTCATTGGCACGAATGACACATTTTTACGCATATCGTCGCCTCACAGCAACAATAAGATATCTAATCCCAGAAATAACACTAAAGTATCTTACTGTTGCTCTGAGGCAACGATATATCTGCACTTTATTCCTATAATTTTAAACTTTTATTTGTAATGTATTCAAATATAAGGAACCATAATGCTGACTGGGCCAGGTAATGGACAATATCTGCAGAAACAAGTTTTTTAAATATTTGAAGAAGCAAGTTTTGGTTTGAATACTTACAATAGGGAAATGTTGGAATTTTATTTTCTCGTACTTTTTTTTCAGCGGAAACCAAATAGGCAAGCTTGTACAATAAGGTGCAATAATGTACAATAGATGACAAAATGCAAAAGAATTAAAAATTTTCTATTTCTACCCTTTATTTGGCCATGGTAGTATGTATCGTGATACGAAGTATCACTTTTCAAAAAGTTTTCTTTTATATAATAATTTGTACACTCGTGCAAATCATTCTTTTTCAAGTACAAAATGCTTTTTGAGAAAGTTTATTCTTCATATTGTGTAACACAATGGCTCCTTATCCCCAAAGCTGAATACTTTACGATGTTTTGCAACTTGAAATCATTTGATCAAAATTGTTCTGCAAGTACTTCAAGCATAGTATGCAAAAAAGTGTGACATTTTCCACAAATTGGGTGCTAAAAATCAAAATCGTTTCATCAAGGAGTTTTTTATTAGTTGATACTGAAAATTATAAAATCAAAAAAACTTTAACAAGGTGTCAAAGCTAAACCGATTGAGATTCTCCAAAAATATTTATATGCTTTCTAAAAGGCACAGAAAGAGCAAAGTTACAAAATTTTATAAAAATCCGAACCTAAGCGTCAAACTACATTATTTTAGTTAATTTTACATGGCATGAACGAGCAATTAAAATGATTTCACTAAAAGAAATTACTGAAATAATAAATAAAATGAGTTGAGTTTGGGTTGCATATAATAAAACATTTCAAAACTTTTTAAATAATTGAAATATTTTCTGGATGCAATGGGATTGAAATCTCAAAAAGACATACAATTTCCAGCGATGGACGTGTTTCAATGTTGGCATGTTTCCAAAACATACGTGCATGGCGGAAATTGCAGTGGAGGAAGATCGATTGGGAAAGTCCTACAAAGGACTTATCGAATTCAACATCGCAAGCTTTCTGCCAAATTATCGTAATTTGCGAGAAATTTAGATTTTCTTCTAATTTTAAGAAGTCTGCAGAATTTCTGAAAAATTCTATCTTGAATTGGAAGATTTTTATAGAAAATCTGCAGTTTCTACGATTTTCTGCAACACAGTTTCTGCAGCTTTTCGCCACAACGGTTTCTGCAGAAACCTCAGTGAAATTTGCAGAAAATTTGTTAGTTTTCCTCTCACATTTGAACAGAATTGTTCTGCAGCTCAGCATCTGTTCTGCAACGAACGTTGCAAGTTTAGTAATATTCTGCTTTGGGTCTCCTTATATTTGAATGTATTGTAATTGAAAGCCAAAGTTGAAAATTCCGGGAATAAAGTGCTCCAGGGGTATAAAAATGTCACACCAGTGCAAATGGATTGAGCAAACTGCAAATTTGGCAAAGCAGAATGATTCCAAGTCTTTGTTCAAAAAAAAGACGTAGATACTTCTAATTACACAGGAGTTAGAAATGTTAGTTTAATAATGTTTAAATCAAGTATATTCACATTCTCCAAAAATCACAAAAAACGTTGATTTGTTGAGTTTGCCTCGAAGCAGTTTGAAATAAACTGAATTATAGTTAACCAGTTGTAATATTCAGCCTATGAATTGTTTTTTTCATTTGAGTAAAAGTAGGGGAGATACTGTACTTTCTTTTACTAAGCACTGAGCGGAGTTTTTATTTGAAACTTTTTTTTTTTGTACTAGTAGATTGTTACCTAATTTTTCTTAGTTTTAAAATCTATTAATTTAATGATGCAACTTTTTTTTTTGTGTGTTGTTTAAAAACCTGATTTATGTAATGAAAGATGTCATTTTTGAAGGGTACTTTTTGCTGAGTTTTGATGTTTTCATCATAGCATGCATTCTGCAGCGTAAAATTTCTTCTTATCATTGATGATAATGCATAAAAACTCGTTCACTTATCCATAGCCTTGGTTCAGTTTTTAGCACAAAAATGAGTACTTATCCTTTTTTTTCTTCAAGGTTATAGAACCTGTTTGTTGACACATCAATAGAGGGATGGTGGCTAGAATTTCAAAATTCATCTCAAATGGATATGAACAAAATATGCTTTTAACCCCTTGAGTATGTCGTCGAAAGAAGCGGACTCATAGGCGGATTTAGGACTCTAAATATGTCTCTCTCTCTCTTAGGAGAGTTTTTGCCTTTTGCTTTATATTCTTATTTGTTAAATTAATCGTCAATTATTATAAGTGTTGCAGCTTAATGTATAGCTTGTTTAGCCTATATTTTCGTTCATATACTTGCCCAAATGGTTTTCAGTCCAAAATAGTGAATTTAGACACATTTTCAGCACCCCAGTGACAGCTGTACTATTTGTATTTAATGTTCGTTTTTTTTCCTTTTCTTTTCTCCCATCAGAAAAGGACATTCGCTTTTCTCTTCATTTTCATTGAACTATTCAAAAAAAGAAAAAGTCATGATATTTTGTTTTAAGATTTTGGAAGATGTTTTGTTACTATATAAAGTCCTCCCAAAGCTGGGGGGCCTTGCCCCCTATGCCCCCCTATAAATCCACCCATGCCCTTCTGAACTATTCAAAAAAGAAAAAAAAATAATTTTTTTATTTTAATTTTTGGAAGATGTGTTGTTACTACATAAAGTCCTCCCAAAACTGGGGGGGGGGGGCATTGCCCCCTCTGCCCCCCCCCATAAATCCGCCTATGAGCGGACTGCTTCTTGCTACCAGGCTTTGCAGGAAAGCAAAGACAATTCAGGGAGACATTTAGATACAAAGCAAGATCCCTGGCGGAGTAAAGCATTGTATCTCTCCTTTGAAACATAAGAAAATTTTACCACGTAGCCATTACGCACGTAGCACAAACTACGTATCGTACATAGCCGTAATCAAGGGGTTAATATGGTAATGATTGTTTAAAGCCTATATATTTTAAACTTGTATAGTTATTTTCAATTCATAGTCCTTTTGGCAGATACACTAAAACTTGTTTAAAAATGTATGAACATCATATCATCGCCTCTGAGCAACGGTAAGACATTTAATCCAAGGAATAACAGTAAGACATCCTACTGTTGCTTTGAAGCAATGATATACATAGTGTTGGGTTTTGATTTTATGCAGGATGAATGTTTCTAAATCTTGAATCAATCCATTTTTTGATCAAAAGCTTGAAATCTTTCATTTTTTGAAACATATTTCTCTCCCTCTTTTTCTTTATTTGTTTCTCCTAGAATTTAGAAATTTTTCCTGTTGTCTGACCATAATTAATACATTTGTTGATGTCAAAACATGATTTTAGTGTATTTTTTCTGACACAAAACTTTGAGTTAACAAAAGTCAAAAATTTGGTTTGAAATATTGCTATTAATATTTAATACAATTTAAGTTTATACTTTTTATTAATACATTTGAGTTGTGTACGCAAAAATTGCGTTGATTATTTTCTCTGTTATGGATTAAGTATGCCATGGAAATTGATTGTTGTTTTCTTACAAATCATATAAAATTGTAAAACAAATATTATTCTTTATTTTACAGATTTTGTTAACCAAAGCAAAGAATCATATTAATGCCTTTAGTCTGCAAATAAATGGGAAACATTATGTAAAAACTTAAGCATATAGAACCTTCCTAAACTTAGGTTATCTTTATAATTCTTATTCTTGAAAATTGTTCAGTATGCATACAGTTGAATATATAATGTGATAAAATTAACTCTTCTAATTTCAAAGTCATTAATAAACGGCTAGTCATATGATGAAAATCATTTGAACCAACTTATTTTGAATGTGCAGTAAATGCAAGTGGCTGTTATTCTTCTGCTCGTTTAAAAGTAATTTATCCTGTTGGAAAGATAATTTGAGAAATAAAATAAAAGATTGTTCATGAATGACTTTTTGTTTCCCGAAATTGTAACTAAAACTCATACTTGAATTAAAATACTTTGCTACTCATACTGATTTAAAACACCTTAATTTTTTTAATGTCATGCTGTGAATATTGTTAATTTTATGAAGTTGAAAATGACATTTTAGCTCGACTTCTTCTGAATATAAAATGATTGTTATCGATAAAGAAAATTAAAAGGTGGGGGGTGGGGGGATTTTCATTTTTGGATTGAACTGTAAGAAGAAAAATATCTTGCTTCAAGATTCCTTTTAGATATTGAAATCGTTTGTGTTTTGCCACGTTTTCTGAAATCCCAACTGATTGTGGAGGTAGCAAAAATAGATAATCTTGAGCAGCTTAACCTGAAACTATACCAAAGTCGATATTCATCACAGTTGTTTCCGAGTCCCATGCAACCTGGGTCCAAAGGACACTGCATGAAAATTAATCAGCTCAGTTAATTCATCATTTCAATTAAATTTTTAAGAAAATGAAATTGTTTAACTTTGTTTCATTCTTAAAACTATTGCCACATTTTGCAATTTTTTCGTTTATTGAAAATTTGTGGTAGAATTTGCAGAGGGTAGAAATGCTCCTAGTGCCCTCCCCGTTGTGGGTGCCTTTGATGAGTAATCCCATTTTCTGTGATAATTTTCCAAGATGTAGGGTGGACCGGCCAGTGAATGAACATTTAAACGCATTTTCAAGCATTCATAAGAACATTAAAAATTGTTACCACTTGACAGTGTGGGAAATAGTATTTCCTTTTGAGGAGCAGTACTGCTCCTCAAATTCTGATATTGAGCAGCAGTTCTGTTAAATTTAAGAGCAGTTTTACGACATTTGCTAAATTAAATTTTTGACAAAAAACCAACAAGTTTTAAAAAGTGATTAAAAGTTAATATTTAATCTTAAAATTAAAACTGTTAACAACATTTAATCTTATCACTTAAAAAGCTTTGAACAATGGCTTCAGTTATAAACTTTTATCACTTATCTTTTACAAAATAGAAGAACTTGCGCAAATAGGTGGATCGACAAGTACAGGAATATATAGGGTATGAAAATTTCAAAAAAAAATAATATATATATATACATATATATATATTAAAATCATTTACACCCTGATAAAAAAAAATAGTAATTTAAAATTATTAAGTACACTTCATTGACATCTATTTAGTCATTCACATTTCAAAAGTACCGTAAAATGGTCCAACTATGGGCCACTTTTCGATGTTTTCAATAAATATTCTGTGTACATCTTTGATTTAGAAATTTGAAGACTTTAGCAATGGTAGCTGTACATCTCGTATTTAGAATGAAATGGTTAAAAAAAAAAAAAAAAATCTAAGTTGGAAAGAAGAGGAAGGGGAATTTTTTTCCTCGTGGCTCGTACTTATACCCCCTACGGGGTACAACTATGGGCCACCTCATTTTAATCTAGAAAACACATTGAAAACTTGATCTGGCCTATTGTTGTCTGAGACTACATGTTGTCCTCTGAGTGAAACTGTATAAAGAATTTTTTTAGTTCATCATTTACCTTTTTTAAAAAAATTTTTAAGACTTAATCATCATTTGTGGTCTTGAGTGATTCATAAAGTTCATCATGGTAAATGTAGGTAACGTTCTTTATTGTCTGCCTAGGTTTTGACATAGAAACATTTGAAAACTAGAAAAATCTCACCAACTAAAGGCTAGGTACCTCTTAGACTTAGGTCTCAAAAAATATGTAAGTGTGACGAATTTTAAACAAGACCAAGAATTTTTTTTTTGAAAATTAAAAATGCTAAATCACATTTTTTATTCCAAATCTCATCAAAATAAATAATTTTTAAAGATTATTTTAATTTGTATTTGGTCCAGATTTCAGTCAGTACCTTCTTAAAAAAACTCTGATGAGTACGGGCTATAAGGGGACCCCCAAACTTTCTTCTGTGTCTTTTCTTGCCTTTATTTACAATAAATAATACAAAATATGACAAAAGCATACCTACAGAGAATAAAATAAAACTCCAATCCACTAAAAACTGTGGAAAATGGGTGGCCCATTGTTGTACCCTAGCATTCCCATTGTCAATAATTGTTGAGAGTGTGTGAAAACTATGAAACCTTTTGAGTCAACAAGCGGCTTAATTCATAACTGACAAATTGGTAAAGCAAATCTGAACTTACCAGATCTTGGAAAATAGTATAAACTAGCTGCGTGCCCGGCGTTGCACGGGCTACTTAAAAAATGAAAGAGATGTCCAATTGATGTTTTTGTATTACTCTGACATCAGTTTCTAAAGCGCTAAGGAGTAAATAAATACGCGTAATGCAAGGTTTGCAAAACACCAGTAGAGCATATTTTTGGCAAAAATCTCTTTAAAGTTAATCATAGTTATCAATAATGCAAGTTATGAGTATTTTCAATTAGCACAAAAGATGAAAATATATGCATAATCAATTATAATCTGTGCTCACTTTAAACTGAATTAAATCTGATAGACTATACCTGAAACATTTGTATGTACAATTACGATCAGCTTTTTACATAAAATGACACATACTTTTTGGTTGCTTTCGTGAAACTAAAGCACCAAGACTTAATAAATACCAATCAGCATTAATTTAATACCAAGTCATCAGATTCGAATTAAGCTTTAGTTAAATCCTTAAAAACAATGTTTTTGTTCAACTCTGTTTCACTTAAAGAAATCCAAACAATCTTAATTTAACATGTTCTTTTAATGATACAAACTGTATTTCAAAAATAGAAACAGGAAGGAAAAAGAGAGTTATTAATTTCAAAAATTCACACATGTGACGGGAAAAAGTCCAACAAAATAAACATAATTAGTCGCACATCCTAAATGTACCAAAATATGAGGCTGGTGAATGATAAACTTACACTACAATCAATAAACATAGCTAAAGAAACAACTTTCATATGTTGAAAGGAGTTAAGAACGTTGAATGTAAAAAATAAAAAAAGGACAGACGATAAAATAAATGCTATATCCGAATAGAGCAACCAATTTTAAACTAATTTAAAATGAAATTCTAGATGGAAACGTTGTTTAAGATTTGGACAGCAGCCAAAAAAATCTCTTTTAAAACAATTATTAGAATTTTACTTGCTCACGCAAATTCAAAATGGCAACAGAAAAGAAATTAAATTCCCGAATAACGTTATGTTAATTAACGTTTTAATTAATATCTCCGCTAATTAAAGTCGCACAATTACGAGATTGGCCCTATTGTTTTCTTTGGGAAATTTCGAATTGATCGGTATCTCGTTTGACTCCCGATTCGCAGCGGTTCTTGAGAAGATAGATCTTCAGACAGACAGACAGACAGACGCGAACAGATTTTAATATTATAGTGGATGGTCTGCCCAAAGGAGACATTTGACTCTTCCACGAGTGACCTGAATCACGCACTAAGAACAACTAAGTTGTATAAGGTATACAAAAACAATGGCAATCTCTGATAAAGCATCTTTAGCTACCTAAATGGTTACACTACCTGGTGATTGTTATTGGAGCTCGTAAAAGTTCAAAAAAGAGGCCACTAGAGAGCAAAATAATCGCCATGGCGACTGGTCCATTGTTGGCCCCTTGGCACAAAGTTGTACCATTTTACGGTATTCAGTTATTTTCTTTTACATATTTTTTTGTATCGCAAAATTTCCGATGCAGTTTATGACATTGCATAGCCTTTAATACATTTTGAACTGCATACTGCGATGCTATATTGCTTATTTCCTATGCTGCCATGTGGCAATGAAAATGCATTAAATGATATATGTAGTTATTTTTTAAAAAATGTCAGAATTTTTATGTTCTGCATCTAGGCTTTTTGGGAGGTTGAAATGAAAAAAAGTGCCCCAACCCAGTAAATGTGAGCACCACAACCAGTGGACAAACACAGCATTTTCTAGTCGTTTTTTTTCTGAAAATGGGTGGAGGAATTACTTTTGCCAATTCATTGTAGAAAAATTTTCTAAAGCCTTATTTTTTTCGCAAAAAATTAAGAGATCTTCCTTCACTGGTCAGCCTACCCTAATTAGCATTCATGTGTGTGTGTGCTGGACCTATGCAACACTAATGCAATAACCCCGGTAAATAAGTTTGAATTCACCCCAAATGTTTTGTGTAAACCAGTGTAGATGCCTTTTTCATGGGGAGCTATTGTAAAACTTTTTGTTTTACAAAGTTGATGCTATCCGATAAACTACACCAATCAGTTTTGAGCAACTGGCCAAGAGTGTGTAATGTTTTCAATTATATTTTCATCATACAGTGAAATCTCTCTAATGCAGGCACTAACGGGACAAATTTTTTTGTCCTCAATATAGAGGTGTCCGCAGGACAGGGATTAAATAATGTTATTTGCATTGGAACTGGGGAATTAAAAATTGTCCTCATAAGAGGGGTGTCCGTTAGGAGGGGTTTCACTGTATCATAATTTGAGCTGTAAGTAGCGCAAGTTGAGAGGTTCTTGGGAGAAAAAAAAATAGTTGAAAAGTTTCCTTTCTTCTTGGACTTTTTAAAAAATAAAAAAAGATACACGTTTTATACTTCGCATCCTAACCTTTATCGATAGCAGAGGTGAGTGCCTGTGAACTGGTCAAATATTCTCTTCGGAATACTTGACACTTGAACTGTGTTACTCTTATTTTGAATTGTGTGAATTCCAAAATTTGTGTGAATCATCAACTTATTCTTAATACATGAATTTTAGAGGTTTTGCTTACTTGCAGTATTATTGCAAGCATATTAGTGTATATTTCTCTTGTTTTAAATTGTTATTTGTTATTAATACATTTAGGGGCCATCCACAAATGGTGTCACAGTTTAAGAGAAGGGGGGGGGGGTTCAGTAATTATGATTACACATTTCAACTAAAAACATCTCAGCTCAGCCGATTAAATATATTAATATATTTTTTCCCTCTTAGGTTTCTTTTAGAAACAAAAACTTTTTTCTTCTTATGATATTGGTTTGTATTCTCATTGATTTTACTTTGTATCAGAAAACATCACAGTGATGATTAAAATTTAATTTAAGGCCTAAGTTAAAAATTTAAAAGTAGGAAAGAAATATTCTTGTTCATTTACAGATGTAAGAAAAATAATGAGAGATTTGCACCAAAGTTTGAAAATTTTTTAAAAAGTAAAATGTGTATAATGAAATACTGCAGACTTCGTAGTTGTTCTGATATTCCTGATAAAAAATATTGTCCTGATTTTTAGCTTTTTGTTGTGGTATTCCTGATTCTTTTCAGAAATCAATGTCAGGGTTCCTAGCAGGTTTTCAGTTTGTCCCTTTCAAGAAAAGGACCTAAGTTCTTTAAAAAAATAACCTCAATCTTGATTTTTAAAGGTTAAAATCTGTGATGCTCTGATTAATGTGCCACTTTGCTGATGAACCCATTAGCCAATTTTAGCCAATTAATCGACCAAAAAATAATTTTATATTAAAATTATTTTTGCTTAGAACACTTTCACCCATGCTTACAGCATTCTGTCAAGAGGGATACATCTAAAACATTGTGCAATTATTTCTGAACTGAAAGTGTATTTATTCAATATACAATCGAACCCATTTAATGGAATAGCCAATTTACTGCGAAAAATTATTCAACTGAGTGGGATATTCCATTATTTGGAATCAAAATGAAGTACAGTCGAGTACCTTTATAACGCCGACCTATAGAACGCAATTCTCTATAAACTGCACAACTTTTCAGAAGTAAACAATAGGTTTTTATGAGTTTAAAAAATCCCTTTGTTTTGCCTTGCTAACATAAAAATTGTTAGCAAAATTAAATTTTGAAACAGTTTTTCATATTTCCAGTTTAATTCAAAGCATTTTTAAAATGAAAATTAATATTCACGCAGTAAAGAGAAAATTTTAGATGACTCTTGAAAATGCAGCTGTTATGCAAACTATGAAACTGGCAGAAGTGCAGGATAATTCACTTTCTTTTAATTGCAAAGCATATTTATTTGTGAATGATTAGTTGTATATAGTTAGTGTTTTAATAGTTAGTGTTTAAATTATAATTAGTGTTTTAATACTCATTGCAGATAGAACTAATTCTGAAGTGCTAATATATATTCTGAATATTAGTTTCAAAATTTGTGAAATGACCTATATAACGCCAAAACCTGTATAACGCAAAAGCTCTGGTCCCAAGGTGTGCATTATAACTGTCTTCTACTGTATTAGAATGGTTTGGCTCATTGAAAATTCATTACTAGAAGTGGGTTATTCTTTTAACCGATATTCCAATCAGCAGGTTCAGCCATTGCATGATAGGTAGAGGGTATGATAAAGTAGGACACTTTATGAAAAGGGGGTAAAAATATTGAGGGAAAAAAATGTGACGCCATTTATGGACAGCCCTCATATTATTATCTATTATTTCCATTTACACCCCAAAACCGCCTATATAAATACTGGGACAAACCAGCTTAAACCAGGTCTTGTTCTTCCCAAAGAACCAGCTCACATTGTCCAACTCCCAGTGACTTCTAGTTTATGCCTCGTTTTGTATATTGAATGTGCTCAATGCAACAAATTTTATCTTCATGAAAATTACAAGAATGGATATTTTCTTTGTTCTGTCTCTTAAATGTCTATAGGAAATTTTACACCTAGGCTACACTCGTTCATTTATTTCTCTATTATTCAATCTTCGCTTTAATCCCTTATTTGTCCATACTTGCCAACTCTACTGTTTTCAACGGGAGACTCCCGTTTTTTGCTTCCATCTCCCGATTTCCGGTTTTTTACGATTTTCTCCCGTTTTTGCAGTTTTTTTTCAGTCAATCGTTAAAAGTTTCACTTTTTTCTCCATAGATGGCGCCATTTTCTAGTCTACCAATGTCAGGGAATAAGAATTTTTTCAATTAATTACTCATTTAGTAAAAATTAATTTTTCAGAAGCTTTCCACATTGCATGTTCGACGAAGCACGTGCTTTGCCGAAAATGGCAGCGGATTTCAATCCTTTTGCATCTTGAAATTTTTTCAATTATTTTGAATGTTTAAAGTTATTTTAACATGTGCTACCCTATATCTACTTATTTTATATTATATTTTCATTATATATTGATTTCCCTTTTTTTTTCGGATTTTAGTAATTAAATTTTTGTAGCTACTTTTCTGGTAGGGACTGGAGAAGGTACGAAACTTTAAGCAAATTCACTCCTTATTATTTAGTTTTTCCTTTGCAGTATATTTTTCTTGCTGCTACCAATTTCCTTACATCTGCAAAAAAAATCCTCATTTCACTTTAAATTTAGTGTTTATGTTATTTAGAAGCATAATCTAATAATTCTGTAGCGAGGATATGTCGATGGCGAATCACCTATATACCTCTAGTAAAATCTCCTGTTTTTTTTCCTTCGAAGGTTGGCAAGTATGTTTGTCTATTTTAGCTCTGTTTGGAACAAACAACTTGATACCCTGGATCAGTAGTTCAAGTGTCTTAACACTAGAAATCCTTGAAGACACGTGAATGATTTTGGAACTCACAATAGTAATTACTGGAGCTTTTATGCTAAATCTGAGCTTGGTCATATTAGCCCCCTCCAAAATTCAAACATATATACGCCATTGGAACTGTTAGGTTATTGATACTTAAATTGCCGAATATTTTTGAATATGACACTTTTGAGATGGAGTGTTAAAATAATCGTTAACGTTCATCGGATTCAAGAGAATGTTTTTAAAAAATGTTTGATTGTTAATTATTTTTTTAAAACATTTAAAAACGATTATTTCAAATCTACTAGTGGACTTTTCAAAATACAGTATAACTTTGATTTAACGATTTCCTCAATTTAGATACACTTCTGTGGTCCCGGTTTGACAGCATTGAATGTCTATGCTCTTTGGTTTAACGATAACTTTTTCCAGTTTCTTGACAATTGTTCAATCGCAGTTATCCTGTATAAAATAATTTAGTCCCCTTTGACTATATAAAATTTTTTTACTTTTTTAGTTTTTCAAGTAAAATGAATAAAAGAAAGGTATTTTTTGTTTGTTTGTTCGTTTTGAGTTTGGGGTCTTTGCAGATTAAATTGAGGGATATCGTCAGACCATGGGCACCCATATGTAATTTTAGAGTGGAACTAAGAAAGTTTTCAGTATCAAGCCTTAACTTCAAAGAATAAGGAAAATCTTCTTTCTTCTGTTTACAATAAGTTTCATGAAAATTTTCTGTTTTAAAATTTGGAGGACAATTTTAAGGGCATTCATATTTTTGTTTTCTTTAGAAGACAGGTTGAAATTTATTATCTAAAATACATTGTTATATTTCTAAACGCGAAGCTGATGCAGTAAATTTTTAATGCAAAGAATATTTAAATAATTGTCATTCTTTAATGGTTTATGTTGAAATGTTTTCAGTGATATTTATGCTCAAAATCTATTGAAACAATTAACAGTACTAGAGGGAGCTCGAGCCCCCTCTGCCCCTTCCGATGGGTGCCCATGGACCTGACTGAAATGGAAACTTCAGATATTTTGTTCAAGAGGACAAAGTTATTCCATTTCATCCATCTCTTGGTGCTACTTCTTATTAGATGATCGAAAAATGAATGCATAGAAGCTAAGTTGCAAAAATTTAAATTTCCATCATGTTGTGGACTAAACTCGTTTGATCTAGTAAACTACATCATTCTTTTGTGGCAAAATTTGTCCGTCATTCCCGCGAGACTAATTTTCATTTCAGTTCAATATTCCATTGATAGACTCCTTTTTTTTTTTTTTTTTTTTTTTTTGCATGTTTCCATCTCTTTCTGTCTGATTTCTGATTGTTCCTAGTTTTATTTAGAAGTGTTCCATGGCCGCATTTGGTTTTTGCGTTTACAAACATGCCACAAAAGTTGGTCTTTGATTGTCTGTGTCCCAGTGAGGCGAAAAGAACTGCAGGTTTTATGAAACATTTTATAACCATTAGATTGCCAACTAGGTTCTCAACCATGATCGATTTAAAATGCTTGACAACTCTGCAATCTGAATTTTTTTTCCCAATTAATCTAAAGAACACTAAATGCTTGTCATTCAAGTCCCTAGGTGCCAGATTGACCAGTTAAGCCGCAACTTTAATTCATAATCGAAATTAAAATTGCCCCTACTCTTAAATAAGTTCCTTTCAACCCTTTATGCATAAGCACTTCACTGTGTTTTCTTTCAAATGACTTATACCTTTTCCTCAATTGGTTTGGGAGTTGTTAAAATAATGCTGGTCTCTTGTAACATCATTAATGTTCGGGCATTGTTTTTAAATCTTGCGATTTGGGTAAAGTGTGGCGGAGTACAGAGAAGTATGTATAAACTGCATATATATAAATATATATGATGTATAGTCATGTACAACTGTGATTTACCTTCGACTCCTGTGTCGAACGGTATTATACTTGGTTGTCTTACCAAGGAGAAGAATACAACTCGAATAGCTTTTGAGCTGTCTGAACTTATGTATATCCATGATATTGAATTTCAGGTAATAAAAAGAATGTAAATGTCATTTCAAGTACTCATCATTTTTTAATCTTCATCACACCAAACAAAATATTTTTGATTGTCATTTCGTCAGCGACATGGGTTCTCAAAAATGGGCGTTCTTCTTCAGTGTTGTATGAAGTACTGCTGTTTTTTTCCTCAAACGGCTTTCCTTCTAAGAAAAAAAAATCTTGTTAAGCGACAGATTCTAAAAGGTTAACTCAAATAGGCAAAGCAGTACATACAAATAAAGACATACAGAACTGAAGAACAACGGCCAAAACCCAAACTCTGAGCTTCTAACCAAACGACGAAATATCTCAAAACCCTATTATTGAGTAGCATCAAGAGCATCTAAAAGTTTCGGAAGAAACAAACCCAGTAGCATAATGGGGTGGTTTCCTTTAGTCAAAAATACTGCTTTTAATCATTAAAAAGAATGAGCCAAAAAAAAAAAAAAAAACATAGACCCAGAAAGTACATTCCTTTTCCCAACAGTTATTTTTTAATTAATTTTTTAAAATGTCCGATTTTTCAAACAAGACGTGGTTTTTATGACGTCACAAATGATGCAATTTGGCGCATCTTTCTTCTGCGTTTCCACGTTATGATAATCAAGCAGCGAATTAAAATTGCACCTTACGCTTGCTATCAACCCTAGCGTTGCCAATACACGTGAGTAAAGATGCGAATTAAATATTTAGCTCTGTGAGTGGCAACACAGAATGGCATTTCATCATTTGTGATGTCACACGACCGAAGTGTAAACAATGAAAGCGCAAAGATTTAAGTAATTTTTTAAAAATATTAAACTTAAATAAATTATTTAAAAAATGATCAGATCTTATGTTTTTAATCATGCTCTTTCAGAAAAAAAAAACTTAAAATTTTGGAAACGAATACATTTCTTTCAGCAGTTTGCGACGCAGATTAAAAAACCCAAAAATAGTCTGCAAGATAAACCAACGTTAGCCCAATCGTAAAATCTTAACCATCAGCCCTGACAAATGCTTAAAAATAAGATGCTAAACTTAAAAACTACAAGTTTATGCTGCCTGCAGATCCCAGAGAATGCAGTACACATATTCGTTTCTTGAAATTAGACACATTTTTTCTTAAATTTTTTTTTTCTTCCCCTGGCCAAGAAATAGTCTGCAGAATTTCTCAAGCATCTGACATACGTCTCACTGTTTCCGCTACTACAAAATTGCATAAACAAAAGGACAGGAGAGTACACATAATACAAGCTCAAAAAACATTCCTGGGACCATTCTTTACTGCTAACTAACATTGCATGCAGGGGGGGGGGGGCGGCATTAACCTCTGAAGTTAGAGGAAGCTAAGTCTCATTTCAGGGCCCCCACTTTTTGTTTTTAGTACATTCCTATTTTCTAAAAATTCTACCCGCATTGAAACAAAACTCACTACTGTTATATGTAAAGGGTGTCCTAAAATTAACGCAAGATTTGAATTTGCCACCATTTTTGCAATAAATGGTTGGCAATCCTGAAAAAAGAACAATTTGACAGCTGAGAGTTTAGGGTAATCAAAAATGGAGCGTTATACGATACAATAACGCGCTTTCATTATTGAACCATTGTTTCAAAAATAATTAAAGTTGAGGCTGGTCAAGCAGTTACTGTTATTGGCGCTCGGTATCGCAACACGGTAATGCACGGGTGGTTGTGGGCTTGTCGACATAGACCTTTGAATTCAAATAACCCCATAAGAAGAAATTTAATAAAAAATTTTTGAAAAAAAAAAAAAATAGAACCGACTTCAAAATTGCTCTAAAAAGTGAAAAACAATTTTATTCTTCAAACACCATCGATAATGCTTTTAAACATAATTTTTGAAGTTGGCGCAAAAACAAAACGTAAAATCCAGTGTAACCATGCTTCGTTCATATTTTTTTTCAGAAAAGCATCCAAAGTTACGAACGAAACATTTATATCGTTATTCAAATATGCTGTCATCAATGCATAATGTATGTGATAGTGAAGAAACTGGGCCTGGTTAAATTTATAGTTGTATTTGAGTTATGGCTGTGAATATTTTTATCTGTCGTTTTTGCGCCAACTTCAAAAATTATGTTTAAAAGCATTATCGATGGTGTTTGAAGAATAAAATTGTTTTTCACTTTTTAGAGCAATTTTGAAGTCGGTTCTATTTTTTTTTTCAAAAATTTTTTATTTTATTCTTTTTAGTGTAAATGCAGGTATTTCAGAAATAGTAGGAAGTTACCATCACGAAACTTCACATTTTTTTCTTAACATTTTTTTCTTACTAAAAAAAAAAACTATTGACACTCGTTAAACTTTAAGCGATTGGCACTAAAAACTTATCTTTGTTCCTCTCTGGAAATCATGTGTAGTGATTTAATTATAACCATTTAAGTATTGCGTTTTTCCTAACTAATTTACATTTCACAGCATCTAAGTTGCTCATGATGCAATCCTGTATTTTCTTACTTAACCTCGATCATCTGTTATCGGCATAGATGATACCGATAAAAATACTGCTGTAGTTGAGGCAAACCTAATGGTAGCATTGTGAAGGTTAAGCAGATCCTAATCACTGCATCACCTCGCTTCCAGGTTAGGTTTACCCCTACTATGAAGCAATAGCACTGAAGAAGGGAAGATTTTGATAATTCACATAGGGTTACTATAAATCAGCAGGGTTACTAAAATAAAATTATTTACGCCAAAAATGAGACGACAGCGCCAGATTCCCCATTATCGAAATATTCCCTGAAGAAATTTTATGCTTGCTTCAGAGAAGCCCTCATTCAAAATTATCATTACAATTACTATTAATGTTACTGTTGTATGGCACCAAACTTTCATAACAATGGGGTTCATATTTAATCATTTAATAGGGAAATTGCATGAAATTTATTATTTTTTGCCCATAACTTTTTTTCTAAAGGACAAATATGGTCAAACAACGTAATGGGACCTAAGTTGAGCCATCCCCTATCCATTAAAAAACGAATCATCAAAATCGGTTCACTAGGTGAGACGCTGTAAGTGGACAAACAAAAAAAAACATACATACGGTATGAACTGATAACCGCCTCCTTTTTGAAGTCGGTTAAAAATGTTAAATCACGCGATCTAGGGTGCCAATTCTGATGACCGAAATGAGAGAGTACGCGACTAGGAAATGCCTTATGCAGTCATTGAAATGTTTCACTCTCTCTAGCTGTATGGTACAATAACACCCCATTTTTACTAACCCTAAACTCTCAACTGTCAAATTGTTCTTTTTTCATAGCTGCCAACAATTTATGGAAAAAATGGTGGCAAATTCAAATCTTGCGTTAATTTTGGGACACCCTTTATTGTTTCTAAAAACGGCACAAAGCAGACTTCCAATTATACTCCCCCCCCCCCTCCTAGACATATTGATCTTTTGTACATTACATATTTTTGTGCTCCAATTCGCAGCAGATAAGGGTGTTTAGTTGTTTCAGATTTATTACTTCATAAAATTCATCAAGTGTGATAAAAGTATATTGTCAAGCTTTTAAGTCATTTTTAGGCCCCCTGTTAATTCTGAAGGGAAGCTCAAGTTTCCTGAGCCCTATGAGTATCAGGTCCTGATTGCATAATCCACCGAATCCATCACTTTGCACCTGTAGCATATGGTATTACTCAGGTTGGCCATTCTCTGGACAAAATCAAATTCCCTAAGATTTCTTGGTTTTCCAGAGTAAAATTTCTAAAATTCCAGTCACCGTCACCAAGAAAATTATGTCAGATATTTTAATTTGATTTTAAAACACAAATCACCAAAATATGTAACACTCGTTGGCGCTCACCAACCCCCGAAGATTGCTTGGCAAATATTATTTGATTCGCAAAGATTGAAATCGTTAATGAGAAAGAACAGGGTGGCGACAGATCAGGGAAATCAGGGAAAAGTCAGGGAACTTAATCTTCGGTTTTTGAATTAATACTATAAAAGCTTAAAAGTTATTACTTCTTCGCGTTTTTAATTAAATTGCTAAAATTAAACTTTCAATAAAAAAAACTTGCCGTTATACTATTTGTCGTCACCACAGATTATAAAGGTTTTCTTTTCTTCAGACTTAAGTGATTCTTTAATTTTATAACCAAGTTGTAGACTTTTTTTATATATTTTGAAATTAACTAATTGCTTTTTTTTTTCTTCTTGCAGTTCAAAGTTGTTTGTTACAAAAGCAATCTAAGATTTTTTTTCGTTACATACTGAAATCATTTGAAATAGAGTTAACTTGTGTACTTAAGTAAATATATTAATTTTTTTATTGTTAAAATGCTGTATTCATTCATTAAAACCTATTTTTGATTAGAGAAAAGCTCCCTATGAATGGATGTCAAATGATTCATCTGTTTTGCATAAATATGTCAATTAGTTATGTAAGAATAACTACAGTACTTCTATTCTTTCACTATTACTTGTTATTTTTGCAACAATTATTAAACTGTTTGAGAACTTAGTTCAAAATAATTTCAATTACTTTTTAGTAATATCATAAATACACATATGTTTTTAAGAGATTTTAACAGTTTCTTAAAATTCTTATGCTAAGTGGTTTCTGGAAGCAAAGTTTTTTTTTAAATTTTCTATAATATTTCCATTGTAGAAAAATTTAATATACTGTTTTGTAGGTTTTTTCTCCCAAAAAAATTGACTTGATATGTTTTTTTAACCATTTTATTAAAAAAGTAGCATCTTTTTAAAATATATCTTTAGTTACACAACTTAAAACGTTTAAAATACTGCATTTTATACAAACATACAATGGATTTCAAGTAGAGCAAAGAAAGAAAACCATTATCATTGGTAACGTAAATCAGGGAAATTTGGTGAACTTAATCAGGGAAAAGTCAGGGAACTTTTTTTTCACAGTTCCTGTCGCCACCCTGAAGAATCAGTTTTAAAAACGCGTTACAAGTTTCGAACAAAATGAAAAACCCCCTCTCCCTCTCATTGAATAAATTAATAGGGGAGCACAATCCCGCTCCCACTCTAAGACAAAAGAACTTGATGGAAATATGCATAACCAAGTATTTAAAAAAAAAAACGCTTTGAAGAGCACCCCTTTCCCTTGTTAAAACTAACTTGTACCAACTTGCACAGTTGTAGATGCTAAGGGGCTCCTTAGCATTGCATAACAGCAGTTATGTACGGTTGAAAAGTAATAGCTTTTACATTTTTGGTCTCTAGTAACATATTTGCTCTTTAGCTCCGAGCGTGAATTAGAGTCGATCCTGGGACTTATCGCTAAAATAGAAGCTTTTATATCTGCTGGCTAATTAATTGAGAAAATTGGAACAAGCTTTGTTTGATGCAGAAATAAAATCTCTTTCGAGTGACATCGAATGTTAAGGGGTGTGGGAAATCTTTTATCCCGTTATTAGTAGGCAATTTATGTGAAATCAGAGCCGTGTCCAAGCGGAGGGTTTTAGGGGTTAAACCCCTCCCATTGAAAAAAAAAAAAAAAGTATGTCAAATGAAGAAAACGATCGACTTAAATTAACTTTAATGTGAAAGCCTACGTTTAACGTCCCCCCCCCACCCCCACCCTTTCTCTCTGAAGTTTTTCTGTAATTTTAACTCAGTAATTCTGTATTTTTTCCCCTCTAATTCAACTCAGTTGGACCTAAACGCTTGCATTTCTTTCTCTTATAACTTAAAATTTTTTGCATAACATTCAAATGTTATGTAATTTACAACTGTTAAAGCTTTGCCGACTGAAATAATAATTTGAAAAAAAACTGTGGTGGTAGAACCGTACCAATACAAAGCATTAATATTGCTTATTGTAAGGAGGTAATGATGAATTTGACATGTGTTGCAGCTATGAAGATGTATTAGTGATGGTGTTTAGTAATGTAATTTGTATCTACAATAAGCTCGTTCTAAGCATTATTTCAGAACATAAAATCTGATATGCATTCTCTTGCATGAAAAGAATTCGTGGAGAGTTTTTAATACTTGTTGCAATAAACCGCATAATTAACAGATTTCATTAAAAAGAAACAACCAAACAAGGTTTGATAAAAGTGAACCTGTAAAATGAAGGAATTTTTTGGTCACTTGAGCAGCCAGAATTATTCTTCTAAGGGAAGGGAAGGGGGGGGGGGGGGGGGTTCATCAGGACTTACAGGTGCATAAACGCCATACTGGTATCGATAATTTGTAGTAAAACTAAAGGTTGTGAGGGATTGAATCCCCCCCCCAGGTAAGATTAAAACCCCTCCCTTTATAAAAATCTGGACATGGGCCTGTGTGAAATTTTAGCTTAAAAAATTAATTGAAAAAAAAAAAAAAACCTAATTCCAAATTTTAAATAAAACCCCCCGGGACTCTCTAAGTAATTTTGTACAACACTTCAATGCCGCAGATGCGGAGTCCCCTGGACGCAAGCCGGTCATAGACAGAATTTCACGATTTCTAGACGTTATTTCTTTTATAAATAAAAAGAAATATATATAAAAAAATACAAACATGCATACAGAGGTATGTTTGATGCTCCTTCACTCGTATTTCATGCTTTGTATTTTGAATCAAAATTGTCCACATGTGCTGCCCCCCCCCCTTTCCCCTTTATACAGTCGCCGACGCTTATTAAAATCACATTCGTTCTGAGGACATTTTATTTTATGAAGTCACTGATTTTATAAACTGGCATATCTCATAGATGTAGTATTAACTAGACACACAACGAAAATCCGGTTCCATGAGCCATTGAATATGCTCAATGTGTGTGCATGCGTTGGAAAAGCGCATGCGCCTGGCTTAGCGCATGCTTTAACTTTTGCCAAGGATTCAGTTAGCGTTGCATCAACACCACACTAGATACATTTAGCTTTACGCATACTCATAAATTTTAGCTCTTTGGTCACCAGTCAACCATCTCTCTTTACAAAGCTTTCCTCGAAGCAGGCTTGACAACAACTTAATCTATCTATCCATTCTTCTGAGAAGTTGGGGGAAGGTTACAACGAAAGTGAGTGAGATGAAAGAGGAAAGCAGGGAGGATGGTAGTTTGGCAGATACTTGGCGGGCAAACTGGATATCATAACTTTTTAAGGAAGAGAATTTTGGGGCTTAGGATGACTGACTTTTTTTTTTGCAGAGGAGGTTTTTATGCTTTCTTGACGAGGAAATTTTTACAACAGGGTTGTTTTTGAGGAAATATTTATTGCTAGGTATGATTTTTGAAAACAAGAAATAGCAATCAGTGGTGCACACAAGGGAGGGGTCCGGACCCCTCCCATAGGTCTTGCTTTTTTCCCTATTGATTACAATTCTAAGTATTTTGTATGTAAAATAATTTCAAACAAAAGATATCAATAATTTCAGTTGTAATAAGTGAAAAAATAAAATCCTCATATAAAAATACTTTGAAAAATATTGAGCATTTTCCTATAACGAATTGCCTATAACAAGCAGAATGGTGTTTAAAAATGTACACTGTTCTAACCTTGTTTTTAGTTTTGTTTTTTCAGATTACATCAACTGAGATTCTATGAACTTCTATAATCATATGAATGGATATGGTGCTTCTGCAACGATGAATTTGCTTTGCTGAATCCATTTTTTAATTATGAGAAAAGTTAATGCGGATCTTATTTTGCTTTCTGGTACTGTATTTAAGTATATTTCATAAATTAATGCTAATTAATTATTCAATTATATATTCATTATATATATTTTTACTGTTTTTCGTTCTCGAGAATCGATAATATGGTCAATATGTTCGACGGCGTATTGGGGTATGATATGAGAATGATGCTTTCGACCTCGGACCCTCCGCTTGCAAAATTCCTGTGTGCGCCACTGATAGCAATGCATCATGTGACTTGCTTGCTACAGATCACAAAGTGACTTAATAGCCACAGCAAATTGAAATCAAAAAGCTATCTCACAAACGAAAAACGTATGGAGTTAGCGTAGCTATACTAGGCCTAAGGAATCAATAACGTTATCTCAATCAATCAATCAATCAAACTAGATTGACAATTTGTAACATTTATCGAAGGAGGTAAATTTAAAACGATAGTAGAGTGGACCACTTTGTTAGAGTGAAGCATATCCCTCAAGAAATAATAATAAGAAGATAGTAGTGAAAAGGTCAAACGAAAACATCGACACATATCTCGAGGTAAGTTATGATTCAGGTATGATTTTGTTCTTCAAAAAACATCTTTGCTGGAGTCAATTACGATTATGTGGAACACTTGGCTGGTTTATAATTTTTTGCCACTACCATAAGTCCGCCATTTTACCGGTAGTTTTCCGTTTTACACCTGGCACTTACAATTTTTAGGTGTACGGTCTAATGTTAGAGCCACTCTGAGGAAAGGCACGACTTACTTTTATATATTTGACGTATTATTTAATACTTTCATTGCTTAGTTTAATCGTTTGAGGGATTTTTTAAGCAATCATCGAATTGCTTACTACTCTTATTTGACCGCAGTTGGAGTTCCTTTGATTTTTGGACCCGTGTCTCTGCGAGCACCATCAGGAGGAGAGGAGGCCGGACTCCGATGCATCGCTTAACAACATTTACAACCGAAATCGCTTAACAACATTGCTTAACCGAAATCGCATCGCTTAACAACATTTCGTGTGGAGTCGTTGAACCAGGAGGACATTAATTCTACAAATTTTGGTGCATGGTGCACTAAAGGAAAAGATGATTTTACCCATTTTTGCAACTGTTCAGTGCCCATAAGCAATAGTGGATTTTCGCAATTGAGGCAGCATGCTAAAACATTCAAGCATAAAGAAAACTCTGAAAAACGTCAGAAGGATCCTTCTCAAGCTCTGTTTGTTCTTAATACAAGTGGTAAAGGGTTCAGTTTAGATATAAAATCTAAGAGCAGTGGAATTAGTACTTGGGTCATGAGTGAGGAAGAAAAATAAAAATTATTTTTGTTCAAATTTTGTTTAGTTATTTAGTCTATAAAGTACACTTTTTTCAAAAATTATTCTTTCAACTACAGGAAAGTCATTATAGGTGTAAGGTATTTTGTTTGAGGTTTTTTTAAACAAAATCATTGATAAGAATAACTGAATAATATATGATATGTATTATTTCTTTTTTCATAGCAAAATTATTTATATAATATGTCCTATATTTTTTGTGGAAAATGTCCTATATGTGACAAGTCGGTCACTTCTACCCCTGCTCCTGGGTCCATAACTCAGCATACACGCCTACAATCATACCTATACACACATACCTACACACACACATACCTACACACACACGCCCACACACATTCACATACACACCACCGTCCAGGAGAAGGGACATGTTCGTGGAGGTTGGAGGCTATTTAAAGAGATTGTGTATCGAGAGGGTCGAGTATTAATAAAGAAGTACGATTCCCCGGAAAACGGTCATTTGTCCCGCACGTGACTCCTCATTATCCTCATATAAATAATAGCCGATGATCGAGTAACCCGCGAGTTTCAACAACCAGTTTTCAGAGAAGGGGGGGGGGGGACATTCCCGCAGTTTTCTCCTCTTTGGATCCGCTTTTGCAATTCTCTCCTCGCTTTTCCTGGCGCCTTTCTTGAAGTTCAAGTTTTAAAAAACGGAAGAATTTTCCAGTATTCTGTTCTGAAAATTTTTAGGTAACTTGGGATTTGGGGGGGGGGGGGAACGTTCCCCCAGTTCCCCTCCCGTGGATCCGTGCCTGGTGTCTCTGGATATCTGTCTGGATGACTGTTACGCGCATAGCGCCTAAACCGTTCGGTCGATTTTTATGAAATTTGCACAAAATTAGTTCGTAAAATAGGGAGAGCACCTCGAAGTGTCGAAAGCTTGAAATTTTCTGCATCAAATGAAACTTATTCGACGTTTCTAAGAGCATTCGGGGAGCTGCAGGAATCGTTTAAGAAAACCAAACTCCAACGCTTGCCTTAAGCACGCCAAAAGATTCTAAATGATTTATCTTGAGGATAAAATCAAAAATTGAAGGTACTGTCTGACCACGAATTGTATGGAAAGACAAACATCCGTTTTACAGCCGGAAATGGACGAATCTATTATTTTTTTTACCGATGTCAGCTTTTGCAGAAGCAGAGTCTCATTCAAAAGAGCGGAATACGCGCATCAAATTTTTACTTTTCCCCCTTATTCACTAGATTCATCTTAACTGGACATTTGAAAATTCCATGCATTCCGTGGTTGGACAGTATAAATGGAATTTATTTTCGAAACGGAGATCAACTTTTGTATGTTACCGTGGTTACGTCTTTTAGTCTCTTTGTTGCGTTACTTTTTTTTTCTTTCTAACATTTTTAAAAACGCATTTTGATCCAAACCTTTTTTTTAACCCCCGACACACAAAGGAAGGGGGTTATAAGTTTGACGTGTCTGGGTATCTGTGTGTCTGTCTTTGGCACTCTAGCGCCTAAACGAATACACCGATTTTGAAAAAAATAAATAAATAAATAAATAAATAAATAAAAAAAATTAATTTGAATTTTGGCATCTTGAATTCAAATTATGTTTTTCGCAATCACGAGTGTGTGTATGTAGGCGTGTGTGTTTGTGTGTGGGGGGGGGGGGGGGTATGTGTGTTTGTGGTGTAGGGGGTGGTATGTGTATGTGTGTGTAGGCATGTGTGTTTGTGTCTGTGTGCTGGCATAAGTGTGTGGGTAGTTGTGTGTATGAATATGTGTGTGGGGGGGGGGGGAGTATGTGTATGTGTGTGTAGGCATATGTGTTTGTGTCTGTGTGCAGGCATGAATGTGTGGGTAGTTGTGTGTATGTGTGTGTAGGTGTCTGTACGTATGCGTGTGTGTATGTGCATGTGTGTGTAGGTGTCTGTACGTATGCGTGTGTGTATGTGTATGTGTGTGTTTGTGTGTGTGTGTATGTGTGCGTGTGTGTGTGTGTAGGATATGGATGCAACCTGGAGACGGCTTTCGCTATAGGAGCAGCATCGTGAGGACCCGGTCGACGGTGATGGTGCGGAGGGTGGCGGTGGGAACATAAAATGATAGCACGCCAAAAACAGTCAAATGAAAGCAATAAGCAATCGTGATTTCTCAAAAATGTTCGAAAAGAGAGTTGAATGAGAGTATTCTTAGCTAAGTTGCATCCTTGGATGACATTAATTAACGAAGATATTAATTAAAAACCTCTAAAAGGTTTTTCGCGATTTTTGCAATGAAAACATAGTTGATAATTTTAAAATTTAATACCAAAATAAAAATAATTTTTTTCCGCGCCTGATAGAATGTGTTTAGAACTTCCATGTTTCATAGAATTCGAATTATAACATACTTTTTAAAGCAAATTTTAATAACGGCTAAGTCTTTCTTCACGCGACTGATAACTGAATTTATTGTTGGCCGACAAAGAAATAAAACCATAGACTAATAATAAGAGTAGACAGAGCTTTCCCGGACTTGCTGATGAAAAAATTGGTTCATGGATACATCATGTGACTGGTGGAAGGCTTGGCGAAAACTTTGGCAGCATGGTTGCTAGATGGCAGGATTATCTATAGTTTGGCACTCGAGATGTATTTTAAGACGTAATGTGTTTTTATTATAATTTTTTTTTCCAGGTTCAGAAATGATTGAATTGTTTTTCTTTTAGTTATGCATTATTTTGACATTAGTAATTAATTTTTGATCACAGTTTTCAGTAACTTTCATTTCATTCGGAACTGCTACGTCAGCGTTGGCGTAAATGTTTTGCGTTAACGCAAAAATGTACTAATCGGTATCTTAAATTGAAATTGTAGGTAAAAATCTTACCGTTTGCCGATTCTTTTTGGGCGCTTGCATTTTTAATTGCTTAGAGAGCTTTTGAAATTGACTAAAGAAAATGCACAATACTATCTAAACGAAAAACTCGCTATATTAACAAAATATTTACAATTTAGAATAACAAATTTACAAATCGGACTCCATAAAAGATCATTCTTCCGTGTTCCATCAATTCTATTTATTTTATTTCTCGGAGGCGCTGATCGTCTGCTACGATCAACGCTTGCTGTTGCTAGGATATCCACCAGTCACATGGTTTGGTTTATGAGCAGCAAAAGGGTTGCCATTGCTCGGTCTACTTTTATTATTAGTCTATGAATAAAACCCAATGATTTTAGATTTTTATCTGTTGCCAGTTTCTATTTAATAGCAAATAAAATACCTGACATTGATTTTCAATAATACAAGACTTTTAAAAGGATTTTCAATTGTCCTTCTTGATACTACAGAAGTTGCGACTCAGCCGGGGTTTTTTAAAATTTTTAATTTTATCATTGTTATTATATTGCAAGAGATTTAAATTGAAAGAGATTTAAATATTTTAACTGTAAAGAAAAAGTCTTCTGCTCTTATTTTCTTAGTTTTTATGGAATTATATTCAATTAATCATTGAAATTTTGCGATTACAACGTTCTTTCTATTGCGTTTCATCTTGGAAAAATGTCTTATTTTGCGTGTTAAGCAAGGAAGGGAAACTTCCTTATCCTTTTAAAATATTTCAAAGGCAAGTTTCTGTTCAGCTACATGCTAAGTTTTTAACTCTGCCAAAAATATGAAAAGATGTTAAAAAAAAAAAATTGACATCTTGAATTCAAATTATGTTTTTCGCAATCACGAGTGTGTGTGTATGTAGGCGTGCGTGTTTGTGTGTGTGTTTGTGTGGGGGGGGGGGTATGTATGTTTGTGTGTGTGTGTGGGTAGTTGTAGGTTTGTGTGTGTGTGTGGGTAGATGAGTGTTTGTCATGGGCGGATTTATGGGGGCGAGGGGGGTCAATGCCCGGGAGGACTTTATACATGGTAACAACACACCTTTAAAAATGTGAAAAGAAAAAAATCATGATTTTTTTTCATTTTTTGAAAAGTTCAAAAGTGAAAATGAAGAAAGAGAATAGCGACTGTCCTTTTCTGATGGGGGGGGGGGGGGGGAGGGGCACCGTACACTGTATTACAAAGAGTCACCGGGTTGTTGAAATGTGTTGAAAACGACTACTTTGAATTAAAAACCATTAAACCAAGTATATGAGTGAAAATATGAGTAATCAGCCGCTATACTTAAAATAATCAACAACTGTTCCAACAAATTGGAGACTAAAACAAAGATTTAAAAAAAAAAAAAACGGATTTACCTATAAATTAAATAAGCTATAGTTGAGGGCACCCGCTTTGTTGAAGGGCCCCAACTCTGGAAAATTTCATCATTTGTTCTTTAAAGAAAAGAAGAAAAGTACTTGAAAAAATACCAAAAATACTACCAAAAATTTAAAAATTTATAACAAATGATGGGGGGTAGGGGGAGTAATGCCGAAATGTGTCAAATTTAGCTCCTTGCCCATCCTGCATCAAAAATATAAAAATCATGGTTCTCACGTTTCTGTAGCATATTACTTGAGATAAATTTTTGTGACTCACTTGTTTCATATATTGCTGTTTATTTAATCCCGAATGCAGTAATTTTGGAAATTATTTTGTATTACTTGAGTTTATCTTACTTCTTCTGCATATTGTTAATCTGTGCAGCCCAGAAGGGGGGGGGGGGAACTACCTTTTTTTTTTCGTTTTTTGCACTACTTGTAATTGAAAATAAAAAGTTGTTGTAATGAGAAATTAATAGTTTTTTTCTTTTAAACTTAAAATGTTGTTGTTCCTGATACCCCTTGGAGCACCCAAGGTAATGAATAACGAAGGCGTTAATCCACTTTTGAGGCAATATGATCGGCTTCCGTTTGACTGAGTCCCATTTTAGGTGGAAGTCCGACTTTTGCTCAGACACATAAGACAGATAGCACAATTCAGATTTATTACAATACAAGGAAATCAGAAGAACACCCAGGGCAGTGGGCGGAAATCGAACCCGTGCCTCTCTGCATGCAAACAGTTGCTGAGCAATACCGCTCACCCACCGATGCCCCAAACTTAAAATAGTTGTTTCTTACAAAGTTAGAACAATACTGTAAAACAGTACAATCAAGTACTAAATTTCAGAGATTGAAAAGGCCAATTTAAGTGCCTTAAATAATTTTAACTGTTCTCGAGTCCTTGAAACGGATTAGATGAGTCTTTGAAATTCCTAAGCAAAGTGTGCTTCAACTTTATTTCTTATCAAGTGTATAAATTATGAATTGTCCAAATGGGCCTATTTTCTAAATCTATACACCATTTCTTTTAAAGCATTTTTTTACTATTCATCATTTTGTATCCAATTCTTTGTTGTATTTGTCGGTATGTTGGAGGTATGATCAAAAACTGATTGAATTGAACCGACAGTCAAAAATAAGCAAATATAACAATGCATAATCTTCTATTCTTTCTCGCTTTTTCTCTCTGAGAACTGCCATGATGATTTGTCAACCCGAAAACAATTTTTACTGTGTATTAACGTAACTTGCAAAAGAGTGTTTTGCTATTTGTCTCCGAGATTTTAGTAGTTCAAATTGCCCCTTCTAAGGCTTCAAAATGCAGAATTTTATATCTATTATAAAAAAATTCCTCCGAGGGAGAACCCCCCGGACCCCCTAAAATTGGAGATATTCTATCCCCTACTTAAAAGGGACTCCATTTTCCACCTTAGACATTATGTATGATGAATGGGGAAGCGGGGGGGGGGAGGGCTTAAAAAATTGCCTTTTTTTTGTCAACGATAGAAAAGTTGACCAGACTACTAAAGAGACCCAAACTCTGAAATAGCTTAGGGGCGCGCTAAGTTTAAATTCAGCCAGTTGTAATCAATACAACTGATAATGCTAAAAAAAAGAAAAAAAATGCTGCCCCCCCCAGGAACTCAGTTCTAAATCCGCCTGTGGTGTTTGTGTGTGTGTCTGGGGGGGGGATGTTTATGTGTGGGTAGTTGTGTGTATGTGTAGGTGTGTGTATGTGTGTGGGGGAATGTTTGTTTGTGTGTGGGGTATGTGTATGTGTGTGTTTGTGTTTGTTAGTGTGCGTGTATGTGTGTGTGTGTGCGTATGCGTATGTGTGGGGGTATGTTTGTGTGTGGGTGGGGGTATGTGTATGTGTGGTGTAGGCATATGTGTTTGTGTCTGTGTGCAGGCATGAATGTGTGGGTAGTTGTGTGTATGTGTTTGTGTGTGTGTGTCTGTGTGTGTGTGTAGTTGTGTATCCGGTCAATGGTGATGCTGCAGAGGGTGCTGGCGGGAAAATAAAATGATAGCACATCAAAACAGTCAAATGAAAGCTATAAGCAATCGTGATTGCTCAAGAAAAAAAAAACATGGACCCAGAAAATGCTTTCATTTTCCCAACAGTTATTTTTTAATTAATTTTTTAAAATATCCGATTTTTCAAACAAGACGTGTTTTTTATGACGTCACAAATGATGCACTTTGGCACATCTTTCTACCGCGACCCCTCGTTATGATAACCAAGAAGTGAATTAAATATTGCGCTCTACGCTTGCTATCAACGACATCGTTGCCAATACACGTGAGTAAAGATGCGAATTAAATATTTTGCTCTGTGAATGTCAACGCTGAATGGTATTTCATCATTTGTGATGTCCTCGGCAGAAGCATAAACAATGAAAACGCACCGATTTAAGTAATTTTTTTAAAATATTAAACTTAAACAAATTATTTAAGAAATAGTCAGATCCTATGTTTTTAAACATGCTCTTTCAGAAAAAAAAAATACTTTTAAAAATTTGGAAAACGACCCCATTGTCATAAGTATTGTTCATCATCTGTGTGTGCAGAAGTGAATTTCCGAGAATTTTACAGTCCCAGACTAGTATTATTGTAAGCCTTATTTACAATATTGTACATATCATTGGTAAATATGGGTCTTGTAAAAAAGTACACGCTTAAACAAGAAAATGTATCTCTAGAGGAGGTGCTGATTTTTTTCCGGAATGGAATACTGGAAGGGACGCATTGCTTTGGTGACTGGAGCTTCTGTCGGAGTGGGGCAAGAAGTATGTCGTCTCCTGGTCAAGAACGGGATGACAGTGATTGGCTGCGGTAGGAGGGTCGAAAAAATTCGAGCACTTTCTGAAGATTCAACGATCAAATCAGCGCCAGGAAAACTGGTGCCTGTGAGGTAATATGCCATTTGATTAATGTTTTTGTTTCCAAATCAAATGCAGAGTAAACCCCCATTAATTCGGACCCGATTAAACCGGACTTCGCTTAATCTGGATTGCCATTTAGATGTACATACTGTATTATTCTCATACATATATTAGCTGATGATCGAGTAACCCGCGAGTTTCAACAATGAAACTCGCGCCACGGCATGATAATTTGATAATATGTTTTGGTAATGTTTAACATGCAGGGAAACGCTTTATCGTGACAAGGCTGAACTCGATCCGGTGACTTAACTGTTTTACTGGTAAGACTGCGTCATTTTAGGAAAATAAAGAAACGTAAAAATGGTCAGCAATGACCGCTGTCTACTAGAGTCTAGTGTTAATCCACTGGAGTTAGGGTTAAAATTTCAACTATCAAAATATGGCTTCGTTTAAATGTAGAAGCAATTTTCACCTATCATACCTTGACGGGCGATTTTCTAGTACAATAAAATAAGAGGCTAATTAAAGCAAATGTATTTTTTTAGGCCCGTGTTATTCACGTGGCACTGCGAGCGAAGCTACCGCCACATCGGTGACTTCAAATGGCGTCCAAGAAAAAAAAAAAAAAATAATTTGAAATTTGACATCTTGAATTCAAATTATGTTTTTCGCAATCACGAGTGTGTGTATGCAGGCGTGTGTGTTTGTGTGTGGGGGGTATGTGTGTTTGTGTGTAGGGGTTTGTGTCTGTGTGCTGGCGTAAGTGTGTTTGTAGTTGTGTGTATGAATGTGTGTGTGTGTGGGGGGGGGGTATGTGTATGTGTGTGTAGGCATATGTGTCTGTGTGCAGGCATGAATGTGTGAGTAGTTGTGCGTATGTGTAGGTGTCCGTATGTATGCGTGTGTGTATCTGTTTGTGTATGTGTGTAGGTGTATGTGTGTGTATGTGCGCGTGTGTGCGTAGTTGTGTATGTATGCGCGTGTGTGTAGGACATGGATGCAACCTGGAGACGGCTTTCGCTATAGGAGCAGCATCGTGAGGAGCCGGTCGACGGTGATGGTGCGGAGGGTGGCGGTGGGAAAATAAAATGATAGGACGCCAAAAACAGTCAAATGAGAACAATAAGCAATCGTGATTGCTCAAAAAATACTGAGTACAGTAATATTGTTCGTGTACCTTGGCTCAATTTATTGGTTATTTTGTTCAATCCGTACTTTCATTAATTCGGGTAAATCCCCGATTAGTCCAGATTAATGACTTTAATACCGGTTCTACTGTAATAGAAAAAAAAATGTTAACAGCTTTATCACGACACCACGTAGATGACATAGCTCGTCTCTTCCAATATTCATCACTGTGCATAATGAGCCGAGATAACTCGTCTTTTTATTAATTGCTAGTGGTACCCGCACGGCTTTGCCCGTAGTTGAAAATTAAAAGGTCATTCGGTTCGCCTGTATGACCCGAATGTATTTGTACAGGCGATTTGTATCGCCTGTACAAATAATGGATGACGAATTTCTCGCCAATTGGCAAAATTCATTCGCTCTCCCATTCCACGTCATGACAATTTCGTAATTTACTCGTCCCTCTTATGATAATTTTGCTCCGAAAATGTTCTTAAAATTGAAATAGAAAAAGAATAAAATCGGATTTTCGAAAAATCGCTTCGAGGTGCACACCCCCATGCTTCAAACGAACTTTGTGCCGAATTTCACGAAAATCGACCGAACGGTCTAGGCACTATGCCCATCACAGACATCCTACAGACATCCAGACAACTAATCCAGATAGAGAGACTTTCCGCTTTATTATTAGTAAAGATAAAGAAGCACTTTTATTATACTTGGCCTGATTGTCACGGAGAAATCTGAGGCCTGGTTTTGCTTATATCTCTGCAACTAGACTACTTGGAGACTTCGGGATTTCACTAAATGATTTGCTTAATCTTAAGGCACAATTTACCGCTGAAAAATTAAAATTCTAAAATAAAACTATTATTTAATTTAGGATAGAAAACAGCAAATTTCATGTAATTTCCCTATTAAATGTTTAAATATAAAACCCATTGTTACAATTTTTGTTGCCTTGCAACTGTAATGTTAAAATCAATCATAATGAAAATTTTGAATCAAGACGTCTCTGAAGCAAGCATGAAATTAGCAAGCATAAATCCTAGAGAGAAACAAGGATTAAATTTTAGTGCCAACTGCTTAAAGTTTTAGACACGTATATAGTTTTTTCCCCCTTTAAGTACCGAGCATTTATATGAGAAAAATAAGGTGAAGTTTTGTGATGGTAAAATTATTCTATTTCTGAAATACATTTACACTAATAAGAATAAAATAACAGAATTTTTTTAAAAATACTAACCGCTTTTCATGATGCACTCAAAAAGGACAAAATAACCTTTCTGGGTCAAAAAGGACAATTTAAGCATTCTTGTAGTTTTCGAAAATTCCATGAAAATGACACCACAAACGAAGTGCGGTTCTAGAAATTTCAAACCAAGCTTTCCCAATAAGAAAAATATGCATGTTTCAACACCCAAAGTTATAATTGAAAGCTAGATAATGATAAGAAATTCTCTTCGTGATTTGAGTCCCACTTTTCTTCGTTTGTGGTGTCATTTTCTTGGAATTTTCGAAAACTACAGGGATGCTTAAATTGTCCTTTCTGACCCAGAAAGGTTATTTTGTCCTTTTGAGTGCGTTATGAAAAGTGCTTAGCATTAAAAAAAAAATCTGTTATTTATGTTTTCTATACTGTTGCAGCGTTTTCAAACTAGACGTTAAATCCCGGTTATCACAAATTTGCCATTTCAACTGCGCTTGCGCGCGGACTTGGCTTTTTGGGCTTTCTGTTTCAAGATTTCGTGTTGCTTGTTTATTTTTAGATTGAGCGAGAGTTTCACCAAATTAATGAATGCGATTAGAATATTTTCAGTGATTTCGTGATATATATTATATGAAACTACGGATATGAATAACTGATAATCTTAAGAGAAAAAGGACACTTCAATATTTATTAGTTTGGAAATATTTATTTAACATAAATGTAAAACACGTTGTTTACTTCAAAAATGATTGCAATATTAGTACAGAAATCCGCTTTTTACGGATATTTTACATTAGGCATAATTGACTTAGTATTATACATTTTTATTTAGGTTGAGAGTTCGGCTTTGTAGTTGAAGTCTTCTGAGGTTAAAAATGGTCCTGAGAAAGGACATACAAATCAGACACCGAATCCATTAATAATTAAGACGCAAAATTCAATCTTTACCGAGGCCTAAAAACTAAATCAGAGAAAACTTTGTGATTTCTAATTTTTATCTGTAGCTAACTCATATTTATTAACAAATTTAAAATGTTTGTAATTAATTTTAGCAATATTTTTGAAATCAGCTAAGTCCGCGCGCAAGCGCAGTTGAAATGGCAAATTTGTGATAACCGAGATTTAACGTCGAGTCGTTTTCAATGATTTATTTGTTAATTGTTTAGAAAATATATGTTTATGTTTTACTAGCTACCCATTATTTTGCAGGTACGTTCTTAATTGTTTTTAACAGTGTAGAAAAGGAATAATTTCCTAGTGCTCTGTACTGAAAATTTTAGTTACATTTGGGATTTTGGAAGGGAACGTTCCCCCCCAGTCCCATCCTCGTTTTCCCCATTATCGGAGAAGCTGAAATACAGTTGAAGAATTTATATGTCCACATTTGAGCAAAAATGGCAACGATTCAAATGTTAAAAATTTATTTTCCCTTTCTAAATGCATATAACTTATTTCCTCGTTGATTAAGGATCTTCGTTACTTTGCACCACAGGTAGAAATGTTTAAAAGAGGTATTTTTTCTACTCTTCTCAATGAAACTAAAATGAAGACGATGCGATAATTATTTCCAGTAGAAAGAGCCTTTTTTGTGTCAAAAAATTTATTTTCGAAAAAAAACCAAACTATTATTTGGTTTTAGTTTGTCTTATTAACCAGAAACGTAGTTCTAGGGATATTAAACAATTTCCCCTTTTCCCTGTTTTGGAATTCAGATGCGATTTAGCCGAAGAAGCGCAGATCTTGGGGATGTTCGCTTTTATCGAAGAAGAGTTCGGTGTTCTAAATCTTTTCGTGGATACTGCTACCTGTAGTTTTAAGACCAATGTGCTTGATGGAAACACTGAAGACTGGCGAAATATGCTGAATGTAAGTTGTAGTGACTAACTTGCCTGTTTGAATTTACTGTAAAATCTTATCGCAATACAGTTCTTGACTCTTCATGAAGAGGCAAACTGGCGGCATTGTGTTGGTTACAGAACATAGACTTATGAAAAGAGTAGACAGAGCTTTTCCATTTTTGCTGATGAAGAAAATTGGTTCACACATATATCGTGTGACTGGTGTAGTGGCTCGGCGAAAACTTTGGCAATATGGTTACTAGATGGCGGCATTATCTTTAGTTTGGCACTCGACATGTATTTTAAGACGAAATCGATTGTCACTAGTTTTTGTTTTTTTCCAGGTGCAGAGGTTGAACTGTGTTTCTTTTACTTATGAATTATTTTGACATTAGTAATTAGTTTTAGATAACTTTTATTTCAGTAACTTTTATTTCATTTGAACTAATCATTTAAGTGTAATGTTATGTGTTGACTAAAAGTATTCGCCGCAAACAAGTTGAAACAAATTGCCATCTACACCAGTCACATGGTTTGGTTTGCGAGCAGCAAAAGGGTTGCCATAGCTCGGTCTACTCTTATCATTAGTCTTTGTCACAGAAAGCCTAATCCCACCATTATGTACTCTGCCAGGCTAGCCTTGCTCCAATTATACACTACTAGCTGCGTTGCCAGGCTTTGCCCGGTCTATTTTGAAAACAAAAATTGTGTCAAGTGACGTATATTCAACAATCAGGCATAAATAAAAGAAAAAAAAAATCATCATGCAAAATTTCCCCTCCAAATAATGACGACAGATATTAAAATACTTTTAAGAAATTAAAATAAAATGAGAAAGATGGATTTAAAAAGCGTAACCATGGAAACACAAACTGAAATAAGTTTCAGAATTGAAAATGAGAAAGATGCAAATAATGGATTCAAAAAGCGTTACCGTGGAAACGCAAAATAAAATGGTTAAAAACTTGAATAGAGAACAGATTTTTGAACTTCATTTCATTCGCTTGTAACTTTTTTTCTAATGGAGATAGAGAGTTAAACTTCCGACCATAGGTCGAGTTAGATCTGGGGTAAAAAAAGGTAGCTTTTTTCAATGGTGTCAAAAAGAAAACTGTAGGACAATTCCTTCACTTTTTATTGATGGATTTAATGAAGAAAGTATTGCCTAAATTTCAGCTAAGCCTAAACAAATTCGAGCTAAAAACGTAAATAACTCCCGCCGCAATTAAGTTAGAACGTTGGAACAAAATTGCGTAGAACGCGGAAAATTCTTCCCTTTCCAACGATATATAATATTACTAATTGCGAGTAATTTTTCACCCCCATATTCGGGAATTTATGAGAAAATTGGGCCTAAATTGGAATAAGAAACGAACTATTCATCGAATTGTTTTCGAACTGGTCTGCAAACCTTCTCAGGACTTAAAAGGAACAAATTGTGACAATTTCAGCGCAATCGGCCGGGTAGTTCTCGAGTTTTGCGAGTTCAAACAAACAGACGCTTTTTGGGGACTTCATTTTATACTATGTAGAGATATTATATGTAATGTATAATAGGGGCCGACGCATCAGCTTAAGTTTAGTCATTTTAGATCGGGTTTTTCATTGTTACGCTGCTAGGGTTACCACAGCAAAGTTTCGGGTTTTGCCAAATTTGCCAAAAATAATATTTTATTTAATAAAAAATTCACGTGCCGCTAATAAATCGATCGCAGTGAACAATCACCAAACGCGATAAATCGCCAGAAAAGACAACCACTCAAACACGCGTTCCGATCCAAAATGGCTGATCTTAAGCTGATGCGCCGGCTCGTATATATAGGAGCCTATAAGATAACGTTACAGTTGAAACTCATCGTATCGTCTGATATCATGGATTCAAATACTTCTATTTCATTTTGTTATTTTATTTCAACCTTCTTATGCATTTAAAGTAGCGGTTCCCAACCTTTTTATTTTTGCAAACCACTAAATTTGTGAAAAAAAAAAAAAAAAATAATAAAATAAAAAATAAATATAAAAATTAATTTGAAATTTGTCATCTTGAATTCAAATTATGTTTTTCGCAATTACGAGTGTGTGTAAGTAGGCGTGTGTGTTTGTGTGTGGGGGGGGGGGAGTATGTGTATGTGTGTAGGCATGTGTGTTTGTGTGTGTGCAGGCATGAGTGTGTGGGTAGTTGTGTGTATGAGTGTTTGTGTGCGTGGGGGCGGGGTATGTGTATGTGTGTGTAAGCATATGTGTTTGTGTCTGTGTGCAGGCATGAATGTGTGGGTAGTTGTGTATGTGTAGGTGTCTGTATGTGTTTCTGCGTGTGTATGTGTGTGTAGGGGTATGTGTGTGTATGGTGGTGTTTGTGTATGTGTGTGTATGTGTTTGTGTGTGTAGGTGCGTGTATGTATGCGTGTGTGTGTAGAATATGGACGCAACTTGGAGACGGTTTTCGCTAGAGGAACAGTATCGTGAGGCCGACCGACGGGTGGTGCTGGCAGAGGGTGGCGCCGGTGGGAAATAAAATGATAGCACGCCAAAAACAGTCAAATGAAAGCAATAAGCAATCGTGATTGCTCAAAAACACTTTGAGGCCCACTAAGAAAACTGAATATGCAAGTAAAGATCTGATGAAAAACAGACACCTAATACATACTTGTAACGATTGAAGAATATAGGTGTTATCGCAAAAAGAAAATCAGTGTATGTTGTAGTTGCAATGTCGGTTAATATTCCATAAACACTTCCCTCTATTACGAAAACTGAAATGAATCACAAAGTCTTGTCAATAATTTTACCTTTGGACAGTCACCTAACTTGGAAGGAAGGCAAAACTTCTTTGTGTTGATAGCCTGTTTCATCAGACAAAACAGTCTAGGAATTTTTAGATCTTCACTTAACAAAGTTAACGATTTTTACTGCATCTTCAAGAGTTCATTTGCCGAAACATTTTTTCTGCGCAAAAGACTACTTCATATGTTCTAAACCGATAATTTTTTTTCTTATTTTCTTTTTTAGAATTGTTTTCAATGATGCCCTGCCCAATGTTCCTTCTCAGTCTCTTTTTCTTGCGAGTTAAAGAAAAAAAATTAAAGCAGTGTTCAAATTCTGTAATAGAAGAGAGAAAGAGAGAGACGTGGGGGGGGGGGGGGGCTGTTATTACTAGCAATCGCGCGATGAAATTTTTAAAATTGCGTTTTAAAAGCGGAGAAACACAATTAACCATATGAACCTACAGTCATAAGTGCAACATTCGCAAAGGTCCTCCCCCGGAAATTGTTTGAAATTATAGTTCTAAAATTGCAGCTTACACCAACACTGACAATGTTAGGAGGAGGAGGAGTTCTGGGACTTTTATGAAGGGTTAAAGCTCGTAGAGTCTGCCTTTGAAATTTCTCGAAATAGAAGTCCTAAAAATAAAGTTTAAGACGATTTTTAACGAGAGGGAAGGAAGGGGAGGGGGAGAGAAGGTTTGGGGATGCTCGCTAATTTTTCAAAAATGGAAATGAAATATCTTAAAAATGCTCAGTTGAAGACCATCTTCATGAAGTTTTGGAAATAGGATGGGTTCGGGCAACCTTTCCCGGGAAAATTTTTGAATTTGAGGTCCTAAAAACGCAAATTATAAGCCCTCTTTCTAAACGCTAGGGGAAGGGTTTGGAAGTCCTAAAAACGCAATTACAGGCATAGGCGGATTTAGGACTGAGTTCCTGGGGGGGCAGGTTTTTTTTTTTTTTTTTTTTCGGAGCAACATTTTTAATCCCCCCCCCCCTCCCATGTTTTTGTCTGTTTTCTGTGATGCGTAAGGCCATTCTTTACTGTTTTATGTGTCGTTTTCATTACTGTGTGTAATCATGCTGTCCTTTTTAAATTGACCTTAAAAGAGAGGGGGCTGGTATTAAGAGAGTGACGCAGTGCTCCCTTTTAAGTGGGATATGGAATATCTCCAGTTTTAGGGGGGGGCCGGGGGTTACTCCCCCGGAGGAAATTATCTAAAATGGATATAAAATTCTGCATTTTGAAGTTTTATAAGGGTTAATTGGAAATAATAGGCAAATAATTTTTTTTTAAGTTTTACGCTTTAAAAGTGCTTTGTGATGCAAGTTAATACTTTAAAAGAAATGGTGCACATATTTAGAGAATAGGTATCAAGAGAGTAACATACTACCCATTGGAACAATTCTTAATTATACACTTGATAAGAAAAAAAAATGAAGCACACTTTGCTTAGGAGTTTCAAAGACTTGTCTAATTATTTTCAAGGTTTGGTTGGTTAGATTGGGTTTTTGGCTCAAAAGCCCTTGTAGACCGTGTGCCAATTCTTTTCAGGGATTTTAGAACCTGTCAATAATTTACACTTTCCAGTCTCTGAAATTGAGTAGTAGATTATACAGTTGTACAGTATTGTTCAAACTTTGTAAGAAACGGTTATTTTAAGTTCAAAAGAAAAAATAAACTTTAATTTCCTATTTAAAAAAGGAAAAATCATGATTTTTTTTTGTTATAAGATTTTGGAAGATAAGTTGTTACTATATAAACTCCTCCCAAAACTGGGGGGCATTGTCCCCTTTGCTGCCCCCTCCCATAAATCCACCCATGCTCTTCTAAACTATTCAAAAACGAAAAAATAGTGATTTTTTTTTAATTTTTGGAAGATGTGTTGTTACTACACAAAGTCCTCCCAAAACTGGGGGGGCATTGCCCCCCTCTGACCCCCCATAAATCCGCCCATGATTACAGGACATCTTTCAGGACAAGGGTTGGGGATTAGAGAATCTCTTACAAAAATTATTCAGAATGGAAGTATCGAAAACAAAATTTTATACGAGTTTTTATGATGTGGGGGGAGAGAGGATTGGAGTCTTCCCAAGGAATTTTTTGGAAATTTAAGTTCCAAAAACAGAATATTAGATATCTTTGATGATAGGGAGAAATGTTCTGAGAACCCTCACCCGGAATTATTTTCGAAATTTAAGTCCTAAAAACAAAATTTTGTACAATCGTTAATTATGTGAAGAGCACAGTAGGCACTCCTCTGAAATTCTTTTTCAATTTTAAAATCCTAAGAACCCATTTCTTGGCTATTTTTGATGAAGTTGGGAGACAGGATGGGGTTCAGGCATCTTCCCAAAATTAAGTACTGAAAACGCAATTACAGGACATCTTTCAGGATAAGGGCTGGGGATTAGAGAATCTCTCACAGAAGTTATTTGGAATTGAAGTATCGAAAACGAAATTTTAGACGATTTTAGATGATGTTAGAAGGAGGTGAATTCGGGACTTGTGGAAATTTGTAGGGATGGAAGTCCCTAAACCAAAATGAAAGAATATCTTAGAGGACGTTGGTTGGGGATCAGGTACTCTGATTGAGCGGGGGAGGCGTGCTGCAACCCCTCTCCTGTATTTTCCACTGCTCTCAAGTATTGATGCTACACTGAAATGATGTTATTTCCCCCCTACGTGTTTTAACTTTCAAAATACAGTAAAACCTTGTTAATGCGTCACACGAGGGACCAAAAAATTTTGACCACTTATGCGGAGTGACTATATATCTGGAGTGGGAAATTAAGGAAGAAAAAAATGTCTTGCAAATACTTTCATGAAAAGCTGTAGAATTCAGTGAGAAAAACCAAAAGCTTGTGTAATCTATGTCTATAAATTAGTGGAAACTTTAAAAAGGGAAAAACACTCATAATAGTTACCTAATTTTATTTTATTTTACTTATACATTATTTAATGATAACTTATTTTAATGTACTTACTGTACATTAAAACAATCTATCTATGTTGAGTGATGAAGTTGTTGCTTACTGAAAATAACTCTTGTCTTCTAACACACTTCAAGTTTTAAATTCTGCGTCTGTTGTACCTTGAACGAATGTTAAATACTAACAAACGTTCTCCAGATATTAAATTTTGTCTGTCTTGCTGGATGGAGTTTGATTCATATGCTTGGTACTAGACAGAGTCGCAGCAAGAAGTGTGCTTTGAATGACCAGAAGTGAGGAGCGAGATTTCAAGGAAAAATGACTATCACACAGCATTTAAACTAAGTCTAACACTATTTTCTATGATCCGATAAGAAAAGGGAATTTTAGAAAACATTTTTTGAGTGACTAGTTAACCAGGGTAAAATTAAATTTGGTGACCAATAAAAGAGGATTATTTTACATTACTGTGAATGAAACCTTGTCGGGACCAAAGAAAAACGACAACTTAAGCGGAGTGACCACTTAAACGGGTGACTACTTATTGAAGTTTTAATGTATGCAGTGATATATTTTTAAATATAGGGATAATGTCGCGACCCCATAAGAAATGCTTCGAGACCCCCTTGGTGCCCGGGTAAAAAGAGGAAAGCGCGCGACGAAAGAAGCGCGCGCTGTTCGTCACGGTAGTCCCTCTACTGGTCGTGTAAACATGCAGATGTTGAATAAATGCGCGAAAATGTTAAATGAGATATGTTCTTGCTTTTCCAACACCGTAAAGATGTTTAGTTACCAGCAATTATTCTGTTTTTTTCCCTTTTTGAGGAGACCCCCAGGCCCCCTCTCGGGCCAGGCCCCGGGGATTTTGCCCCTGCTGCCCTCTCGGCGGCCCTGCCTGTTTGAGAGTAATTTTGGCTAGTCTGTAAAAGTTTAATTGGGCTTCAAAATAAGAAAAAGGTTTGTGTTATTGTTCATGTCGGTAAAAAGTTAAGTTACAAGAAATCTTTTATCTCTTCCCCGTTTAAAGTCTTTTGCAGCTGTTGATTACATACGATTCCCTATGTCTCAAGATGTTCTTCCGATGACTACCAATTTTCATTACTATTACGTTATTCGTGCAGTTCACTGGTTAAGATGACGTTGTTTCAGGTAAATGTGCTGGCTTTCTGCATCTGCGCCAAGGAGTCTATAAAACTGATGAGAAAAAAAGAGGATTCAGATGGCCAGATCATTCACGTAAGCAGGTAAATTATTCTTGTCTTCTTTTCAGTATTCATCTTGATCTGGTTCAAAACCTTTCAGCTGAGCATATCCGACACGATAAGGCAGAAATTTTGTAAATTTCAAATTCAGTATGTTTAATATTTTCTCCAGCTGTTGTAGCAAAAGCTATTATTTTCCACTGTCAGTAAACCAGTCTCGCAGCTGTCAATATCATTTTATTCGGATTATAATCCTCATATATATACACACTAGCGGACAATTGCTAAGGACCGATTCCAATAGGCTATGTAGCGTGTAAAAAAGTAAGTGTAATTCGATGTCAAATGAAATAAACTAATGCCAGAACTTTAGAACATTACAATGACGATAATTTATTGTGCGCTGAAATCCAGAAGGCGTTGAAAAGTGCTCAAACGTCGAAATGGTCATTTTGGGCTGAATACGTAAAAATGAATAAATGTAATTACCGCCCTCAGGCATTCCGGCATAAGATGTCAATATGGCATATGGCTACCATGGAGAACGTTGCAAGCTTCCACACGTCACGTGATGCTTTACACAACATTATCCCACAGCTGTTGGGGTAATTTATCCCGCTCTTCTGTCAGTCACGGATAAGGGTGTTTTTGCTTATTGGAGGGCGTTGTCGACCAGCAACACTGCTCCCCAAAGCATCCCAAACATTTTCAATACGATTCAGATTTATAGAACGTGCTGGCCATCCGATGGGTTGAATATTTTGAGTGATCTAGACACTCCTGTACGGCGATTGTTAATGACATATTACGTTGCCATCCATGCAAACAAATTTATCTCCCGCAACACTACAGAACACGTGAACAGGAGGCAGTAGAACAACATTAATGTATCACTAGACGTCATAGTCTTGTTTGGAAGCACACAAGTGACGTACGGGCATTGATCATAATTCTACCCAAAACATGACACAACTTGTAGGATACTAGTCCTTTTCTTTTATGTTTGCCACTCTCATGCCAGGTTAGTTGTCGTCCACAATTAGACGACAGACTGAAACTGCTTTCATCTGAGAATAGTACACAAGCCCAGTCGACTTCTCTCCAAATGGGATGCTGAAGACATCATTACGAACGAGCAAAACACTGACTTGTATACAATGGGATGTACAAAACAAGCTGACGGGCGTATTGTATTCTTTCTGCAGTTAAACGTCTGGCTACAGTTTTTCGGGATATTTGCTTGCTAGTAGCAACAGGAAACTTCTTTGCTACCTCTGTAGCTGTGTGGCGCTGGTTCCTTTTTGTTGCCAGCACTAAGTACCAATCTTCTGCTGACGTCGTATTGCGTACACGACCTCCCTCGTGACATTTGCTACACATTCCATTTGGTTGAAATGATTTCCAAACTCTAGAAACAATCCTGTGGCTGACGTCGAACACCCTGGCAACATCTAAAATTTTCTGCCTTTCTTCGATGTTGCCAATCACATGGCTACCCATAAAATCATCTAAGGAATGTCGGGAAGACATACCGAAAAATGCCAGTTCGTCAATTGATTCTTTCCCGTCAAACTTTGCTTTTGAACACAATGGTCATCACGCGCTCAATCCTTGTTATCGCTTATCAGCGCTATCATGTGACGAGTAACGTCGTGATTCTAAAATTTGCATACTCACAACACGTCTATGTCCTGAACTTCTGCTAATTTACATATTTCCTCGCCTTCCATTTGGTGGTGGCTAACGCTTCCAGTGCCATCCGTCCTTAGCTATTGTCCACCAGTGTATAATAGTGAATTCACTGATCGAGTGACGCTCTGACATCATAAACAATGAAACTCGCGCCATAGCATGATAATTTGATACTATTTTTTGGCATTGTTTGACATGCAGAGAAATGCTTTATTTTGACAAGGCTGAACTGGATCCGGTTACTTATCTGTTTTACTGGTAAGACTGTCATTTCAGGGGAATAAAGAAACAAAAAAGGGGTCAACAATGAACGCTACCTACTGGAGTTTAGGGTTGTTCCACTGGAGTTAGGATTGAAATTTCAACTATCAAAATATCACCAAACAGGTTATTGCTTTATTCAGTAAATTACCGCCCTATAGCCAGGGCTAAGGCAGAAATACATGAAATACACCGCCAGCTCAGTCAATTCCAGCCGAGGACTGCAGTTTCGTGCTTATTAGCACTCATCAGCCCGGCATAGGACTGACTGAGCTGGAGGTGGAAAACCTCTTAAGGAAGCCAAGAGTGGCAAACAAACTGGCAGCTAATACAGAATTACTTACTGAATATACCTGCCTTTGCCTTCAAAATTCGAGTTGAACCGAACCGTTGTTTCGGTCACTCGTCTGGTCTGCGCTAATTCTATGTTAGCTGCCAGTTTGTTTGGCACTCTTGGCTTCCTTAAGAGGTTTTCCACCTCCAGCTCAGTCAATCCTTTGCCGGGCTGATGAGTGCTAATAAGCACGAAACGGCAGTCCTCGGCTGGAATTGACTGAGCTGGCGGTGTATTTCAGGTTATTGCTTTGTTCAAATGGAGAAGCAATTTTCACCCGTCATACTTAGACGGGCGATATTATAGTATGAAGTACGATATTAATGATTTTGCATATTTTTGTCCGTGAAACATCACGAAAATTTCAGTTTGCATTTTTAAACCAGTAAGTGGTACCATGGCGTACATAATATTCAATTTTGGAGAGGGCCAGTACTGTACCCTCTAGAAGTTGGGCCAATATGACCAAGTTTAGTTCTCCCACCCCACCTTGTTTTCTAGTCAGAAGTTATTGGAGGAAGTAGAGTCAGTGCGAGATTTTCATTTTTTTTTCACTAAATTGAGCACACTTGAAACAGCCGCACTATTCTTCGTCCTTCAAGTTTCTATATTAAGTTCTGTTTATTGTTTTTTCTTAAAGGTAGAAAAGGAAGGAACTCGTAAAACGTGTGATAAGTGTAATACTGAGACATATATATGTGATTTATTGCTTTGCAGGAAATCTTTTTTCCCTGAATGCTATGTAGTGGACTTGGGGACCATATAAAAATTACATTTCGTATTTTTTCACTATTTTTTTTTTCGCTTCAAACTTTTGATATTTTAACTCTGCATAATATTTTGATCATTTTTCAATTGGAAGTTTGCATCTATAGGGCTAACGATGGCGAAAATAAAGGTCTTGCAAGTTGAACGGGGACATGCTGTAATACGTAAACGGGGTTCGTACGCTCCTTCAAAACTCCTCCATTTAGAAAATTTTTTGAAGGGCCCTTCAAACTCCTTCTTTTTGGTTTTAACTCCTTCAAAACTCCTTCTCTTTTAGTTCAAGACTACATAATCTTCCTCTATGAGAGTAACTTAAAATACTTCGATCGACAGCTAACTTCATCACAAGGGTGATTTTAATATAGTATTTATTTTTTCATAAAGATATGATTAAAAAATTGATTATAGTTGAGTCATAAAAGTTGAAGGTGAAAATACTACTAGATGACTAAGACATTTCATATGTGAAGTTAACCATGCTTAAATGATGCTTGGACATTTTATAAAGTTTTATGATGATTGTTATTCCCTCCACCATAGTAGCAAACGTCAGGTTGTCTAATTATTATTTAAATATTTAAAAATACATAAGCAGATCTACCATATTAAGTGGTTGTGTTAAAAAAAACAATTGTTTCGTTTAGTAAATCATAGTTATGATGTAGTAAAAAAGGTCACCCACATGTGATGTCATGTCTTAAGGAGGAGACGGACTCATGAAATAATGACAAGGGGGAGAGAGAGGGGGACAAAAAGTGACATCACAGTTATAACAATATGTTCATGAAAAATATGACGTGTGACAAAAGGAGGAGAAAGGTAAAGTGTGACGAAGGAGGAAGGGGGTCGAATGTGTTTAAAAAAAAAGTGTTATTCCATTGGGCTGTTCCATTTAAGGATAGCCCAAAAGTACTCCTTCAGAATCTCCTTTTTCTCCTTCAAAACTCCTCCAAAACTCCTTCATTTTATTTCTGAAATCGAGTACGACCCCTGGTAAATATAATGCCAAGTTTCACAAAGTTCACTTCTTTCATTCACCGTAACTAAGATTTCCCCCCTCTAAATTGAGTAAAAGTTGCTTGAACCATTCGCGAGTGATAATGCCATTGCTGGTTATTTAACTTCTGCCTGTGGATCACGGTCATTTATATAAATTTTGACTCACACTTTTTCAGTCTGCTTTCCCGCACTTTGTGCCTGGCCGGACCACTGGATGCCGTATCATCGGGACTGCGCTTCTACAGATTTTCCAAATACATGGTTGGAGGCATTATCGAAGATCTGAGGGAAGAATTGAAAGATTTTGAGTTCTCCATTAGAATTGCAGTAAGTTTTTTTTTTTTGAGCAATCACGATTGCTTATTGTTCTCATTTGACTATTTTGATGTGCTATCATTTTATTTTCCCGCCAGCACCCTCTGCAGCATCACCGTCGACCGGGTCCTCACAATGCTGCTCCTATAGCGAAAGCCATCTCCAAGTTGCATCCCTATGCTACACACACGCGCATACATACACAACTACACACACACGCGCACACACACAAATACATACACCTACGCACACATACACAAACACATACACACACAAACACATACACACACTCAAACATATATAGACACCTACACATACATACAGACACCTACACGCACTCACACACCTACACAACTACCCACACACTCATCACACTCATGTCTACACACAACTACCCACACACTCATCAGCCTACACACAACTACCCACACATTCATCACACTCATGTCTACACACAACTACCCACACACTCATCACACTCATGCCTGCACACAGACACAAACACACATGCCTACACACACATAACACACATACACATACCCCCTACACACAAACACACATACCCCCCACACATAAACACACACGCCTACATACACCCACACACTCGTGATTGCAAAAAACATAATTTGAATTCAAGAGGTCAAAATTCAAAATATTATTATTTTTTTTTGAGTAACTGAAATTAAGTAATCCGAAAGGGAGGGATACATTTTCTAAGCGAGCGTTTTAGTCTTAACTGATGGTGGTCAGTCAGAGATATCTCGGGAATTAAATACACTGTTAGTGTGCAGCGTATTCCCCTTTATCAGTGCTCCGCTTTTTGGTGCACCCCCCCTTCCCCAAATACGAGCTCCTCATTGAGTTTTTGGTGCACACTGTTTCCCTGTAGATGTGCATTGTTGCCCTCTTCGTGACCTATTTTGACCTTTTGGTGTGTTTGTTGTCATTTTATAATATATATATATATATATATATATATATCAGTGGCGTGCAGATCAATATTTTTTAGGGGACTAGTTGGTTATGGTAAATTACGATACACAAAAGTAAAAATATTTATAGATATATTATCTTCCCTATTATTATCAACTTCAGTGTTATGCTTCAAAGTTGATGAGCAACATTGCTCACTAAGATGAAAATCTATTCGAGCTTTACCAAAAGTTTTCAACTGAGTAATGGCTTGGTAGCGTCCTTGGGTTTTTTCGTGACGAATCGTTGCCTTGTGGAAATTGCTCATATCTGAAAATCCATTGGCATTCCAGACGCCTTTTTCCTTTTCAAAAAGGACGCAGGGCCAGCAAAATAATTTTTTTCTTGACTTACAAGCAGTCAGCCAATTAACAGTCTCAAAGTAATCTTTCTTAAAATGCCGATTGAAATTTTTTAGCTTCGCAGATATTGCTAGGTCAGGAGTAGGCCTGCTCTGTGAAAGTATTTGAGCTTTCTCTTAGTCAAGTCAAAGCTCCGAACGAACGGTTTGGGCGAACGTCCAGCACGCAGCAATTCTCTTTCGAGCTCCGGGGCAGTCTGTGCTGTTGCGCATGCTCCTCAACTACGTCCAGTTGGGGACTTGTTTTTTCGACCGAGTCCCCTTCCATTATAAAAGAAAAACACAATGGACGCAGGAAATGAACTTTGACTAGTGAATTTGTTGCTTCCTGAAGCTCACATAGAAACCTGTACACTAGGTACGGAAACAAAAATTTATCCGTTGGTTTAAAAAATGCGTGAAATAATCAAGTAAGCTTTCGAGCGAACGCCAAGGATCTAACAAAGCTATATGAGATCTGGGGAACAGGTTCTTAAGAGCTAGTCCCTCGGACAAGTCCATTTAAGACGTCGCACACAGGGGAGAAAGGGAGGGAGGGGCAGTAAAAGTAGCGCTTTCTAATAAACTTGTTTTTCTGCTCACGTTTTTTCTTAATAAATTATTCTGCAAGGTAATTTTTTTGAAGGGGCAAATATTTAAGGGACCAGCCTAGTCCCTCTGGTACATGGGCGGCACGCCACTGATATATATATATATATATATATATATATATATATATATATATATATATATATATATATGGGGGAGTCAGGGAGGGGGTCAGTTGACCCTCTGGCTTTGAAAAATTAATGCTTTTACATATAATTGGGTGTGGTTTTCAGGGGTGCCCACCCATTTAAGAACAAGGGCGAACCCCCCTAAAAATCGCACAGACCCTCTCAAAAGGAAAAAATACCCCTCAAAACAAACCCCCCAATTTCAATGGCGTAGTCTGCGCCATAACCCTCCCCCTCTAGGTGGGGTCCCCTGTGCTTTTTGTTGTTTATCGATAAAACTTGCACTGAACATTTTCCACTTTAAAAAATTCTGAAATGACGATCATGCTCTGTTGCCATTTAAAGAGTTCTTGTTGATCTTTTGGTGCACACTGTTGTTTTTTTGTTACGCTCTTTTAATATTTAGAGACTACCGTTAAGTGGGGCTACTTGGACCCGAAATTTCATACTTTTTGCGAGTTTTACACTGAGTGCTTTGTTAAACCTATAATGTGAACTGATAACCTTGCTTTTACCACTTTTCAGACGTTCTGCTACCATCTAAAGCCTTTTTTAAACAACAATTTTTCTGTCTTTTTCTTTTTTGATTCTGCAGCGTATTATTCCTGGTTTATCGGAAAGTGAACTCTATTATTCGACACTAGAAAACAGCCGCACCAGGGCGCAAATGCTGAGCATGCTCGAGTTTCTCACCCCCGAATGCGTCGCGAAGGCCGTCGAAAACGTTCTGAAGAACCCGGATGAGCTTGGAAATCAAGACGGTCTTCTTTGGCCAAAAGTGAAACGCGAAGACATCGACAAACCTTTTTAAAAAGAGAAATAGTTCACATTTGAATTCTGTATACAGAGCATTATATTTCTTCAAACACACACCGACAGCCCAGTTACGTCATTCAGAGACAAGAGATCCAATCAGTCAGATGTCAGTCATGTCGCCGGGGCTCTCCCTCCCCCTCCCCCCCCCCCAAAAAAAAGAAAAGAAGAAAAGGAAAGAAAAGAAAAGGGGGAAAAGAAGAAAAAAGGGGAAAGAAAAGAAATGGGAGAAAAGAAGAAAAAAAGGGGGGGGGGAAGAGGGAAGAAAAAAATCAAAACTACTTACTAGAAAACAATTAACTCTATTTTTAGTGCCACAACAGCAAAAACCAAAAGAGTACAAATTTTACTTAATCTTTACGTTTTCTCTTATTCGGAGTTTTCCCCCGCTTTTTCTTTCTTCCTTTCTTTTTTTCGTTCTTTTTTTCTTCCTTTTTTTTTGCGTTAGTGTCGCCCCTTCCCCCTAAGGTCCGGCCATCTAGTTTCCAACTAGGCTAACATGGCCTCTCTCTGGGCCTGTTCAGGGATTACAGTTTTGTCCTTGTAAACTCATCAGTCTGGAGTTCAGTCACATCGGGCAAGAGGCACATATCTTCTCACTGAAGTTGGGATCACCTTCAAACTGATGTTGATTAAAGCTATGTAAGAAATTATATGCTCCACGTGGTTACATTGCGTAAAACTTGACAGGGATCCCAAGATTAATAACTCGGGATCTCTATAATTGCGCAATGGGGCTTTACGCGAATGCCTACTGCGCAGATGCATGAGAGCGCCTGAGTTCATATGGCTATAGGCAGTTATGAAGGCATGACTGCAAAAAAATCTCCTGACCGAATAGCGGGATAAATTTATGGCATATCTCTTGACCGCTATTCGGGAAAAAGGGCAAATTGGCTGCCCATCATGTATACTGTTTCCGTGTGTAGAAAATAAATTAGTTTGTGTGTGTTGTGAATGAACGTAGTCTCTTCTATTCTCTCCCTCTCCAAAAGTTGATGCATGTAAAATGTGACAAAGAAGAAGGGGCGAAAAACCTCTTCAAGCTACCAGCAAGACGCAAAGGCGCCCATATGGTGGGGGGGGGGGGGGGGACAAGTGGGGGCTCAAGCCCCCCTAGAAATTACAACTTCCTTGCTTTTAATGCTTTTTTCTTTGCAAAAATCTAAAAACAAATTCTTCTCCAGCCGTTAATGAATAAGTTATTAAAAATGTCAAATTTTAATAGCTCTAATCTGCACTGAAATCAGTTTCCATTGTGAAAATATCCTGCTAAACCATGGGGAAAATATCTGAGCCTAGGGGCGGATCCAGAAATTTTTGTAAGGGGGGTCAAGTTTCAATTGCTTCAGCATGTTATAGCTCCTATGTAAAAAGTGTCAGTTAAGTAGGGGTGGCTATACCCCCAAGAATAATGGTGCACCCCTCATATGAAACGGAGCACCCCTCCCCCAAATGAGATCAAAACCCTTTCAAATTGCATCCCCACCCCTTAAATTTGTCGATACCTGCGCCATGGATCATACTGCTTCTTTTGAAAATGGCCAAAAAACTCAAAATAGCAATATAGCCCAGTAATCAAACTCAGCCAATCCATTGAACTATGACTCGCTTAGAAGAAACGCCTAACAGAAGTAAGAAAGTAAAAAAAAATCAGAAAATTAATTTGAATTTTGACATTTTGAATTCAAATTATGTTTTTCGCAATCACGAGTGTGTGTGTATATGTAGGCGCGTGTGTTTGTGTGTGCGGGTATGTGTTTGTGTGTAGGGGTTATGTGTATGTGTGTGTAGGCATGTGTGTTTGTGTCTGTGTGCTGTCATAAGTGTGTGGGTAGTTGTGTGTATGAATGTGTGTGTGTGTGGGGGGGGGGGGTATGTGTATATGTGTGTAGGCATATGTGCTTGTGTCTGTGTGCAGGCATGAATGTGCGGGTAGTTGTGTGTATGTGTGTGTGTGTATGTTTTTGTGTGTGTATGTGTGGGAGTCTGTATGTATGCGTGTGTGTATGTGTTTGTGTATGTGTGTGTAGGTGTGTGTAGGTGTATGTGTGTGCATGTGTTTGTGTGTGTGTGTGTAGTTGTGTATGTATGGGCGTGTGTGTAGGACATGGATGCAACCTGGAGACGGCTTTCGCTATAGGAGCAGCATCGTGAGGAGCCGGTCGACGGTGATGGTGCGGAGGGTGGCGGTGGGAAAATAAAATGATAGGAACGCCAAAAACAGTCAAATGAGAACAATAAGCAATCGTGATTGCTCAAAAAAAAAAAGTTAACATTTATTCCTGTACTAATTTTTCGGATCTAAAAAATTGAAGTTTAACATCAATCATAGTAAAATTCTTATCACAGAGTTGTCAGCTGACCCTTTGACCCTCCCCTGAATCTGCCCCTGTGAGCCCCCCCCCCCCTTACAATTTTGCATATGGGCGCCCTTGGCAGGACGGTAATCCCAGCTTCAATGAATAGACATCTGACTTCAGATTGGTTGTGATTATTCCGTAGTGATAAGTCCATAACAAACTCTTAACTCCAGTCTCTGGATGTCGTTACTAAGCTGTTGGTATATGCTTGAAGTTCTACCTTTGCCGCAGCTTGACGGCGGTAATTTACAGCTTGCTATATTTTTTCTTTGTTTCCAGCGAACTACAACGAGTTTTTATTTTTCTGTCAAACTACGAAGTTGGGATTAGGTTTGTGGTTTTAAAATTATATAAAGAAAAGGGTGTACTGTTGGGGGTGCCTTTGTCTATCATTGTTAAAATAAATGTGCTTGAAAAAAATGTTTTATTTATTGATAATTTTAGTCGCAATCAATTCCCGGTTATTAAGACATCATGTTGCCAGTCATGTAAAAAAAGAAAGAATAAGAAATATTTAGCTTAGTTAAAATCTCTTTTTATAGTACAGTGGACTTTCTCTATTTTAAACACTCATGAGACCGAAAAATATTGTATAGATTACGAAGGTGTTCATTATAGGAGGGAGACTGGATACTGCATGTAGTATATGCATTCAATTGCGTTAGTGGACTATGTCCAGTACTTTTCCCAGTGTGCTATACCAATTACTGAGATAGTGGTGCTGAATTTTGGATTGGTGACTAGTACAATGAGTAATTCGCACCTCACTAGGACCTAAACGCTTGTATTTATTTATTTCTTTTTTTAATTTAAAAAGTGTAATGTAACATTCAACTATAAAATATTACAAGACAGCTTTCGGTACGATACCTGAAAAAAAAAAATTGAATTTTGACATCTTGAATTCAAATTATGTTTTTCGCAATCACGAGTGCGTGTATGTAGGCGTGTGTGTTTGTGTGTGGGGGTATGTGTGTTTGTGGGTAGGGGTATGTGTATGTAGGCATGTGTGTTTGTGTCTATGCGCTGGCATGAATGTGTGGGTAGTTGTGTGTATGAATGTGCGTGTGGAGGGGGGGGGGGAAGGATATGTGTGTTTGTGTCTGTGTGCAGGCATGAAAGTGTGGCTACTTGTGTGTATGTGTGTGTATGTGTAGGTGTGTGTAGATGTCTGTATGTAAGCGTGTGTGTATGTGTATGCGTGTGTGTGTGTATGTGTTTGTGTGTGTGTGTAGTTGTGTATGTGTAGGACATGGATGCAACCTGGAGACGGCTTTCGCTATAGGAGCAGCATCGTGAAGACCCGGTCGACGGTGATGCTGCAGAGGGTGGCGGTTTGAAAATAAAATGTTGGGACGCCAAAAACAGTCAAGTGAGAACAATAAGCAATCGTAATTGCTCAAAAAAAAAAAAAAAAAAAAACTTTTTTTAAAAAATCTATTTTTGCATTGTTATTATCCAAGTGAAAATGTTTCCGGGTGATTCTCAGCCGCATTTCGCTTGAAAGTACTTTAATGGTCCTGAATTCAACTTGATACAGTGGTTGGATTCTTGAAATATAGTTCAGTGGCAGAAACTTCAGGCTCATATTGCTCACCTGAGTGATTTTATGTGATGCAGTAATATCTAGGAAAATATTTTTTCTTCTTTATATTTCCATTTTCTCTTTAATGCCGTTCAATCATTGTGATTAAACCATGAATGTATTTCAGACTTTCCAATTTGATTCATAAGAATTCACAAGTCCCGGTCGTGAACATGTTCAGTACATAGAGAGGTAATAATTGTTCAGAACATAGGGGTGTTCAAATTAGAGAGTGTTCAGATAGAGGGAGTCCACTGTACTACGTTTGAAGACAATCTTTTAACAGTCACGTCAAAAGGCACACATAAACTTTCTCGTTTTTATTAATAATCAGATTTATGAAAAACTAGCTGTACCTGTACGGCTTTTAGGAGCGTATCCAGAATTTTTTGAAAGGGGGTCAAGTTTCAGTGGTCAGTCTGCTATACCGTTTAAAAAAATCAGTTAAAGGGGGTGACCATCCCCCCAAGGGTGTGGGCATACCCCCTCATATCCTACGACAACCCACCCACCACCAAATGAGATGAAAACCCTTTCAAATCATCCTCTCCACCTAAATTTTTCACCGTTGTTACCTGTGCCATGGATCATATTGCCCCACATTTTCATTAAAATCATATTTCATTGGGCAGGCAGGCCGATCACGTTACACTGTTAAAACCAGGGGTTCCAGACGAGAGAATATATTCCCCCTAAGGTGAAGGCATGGTACCGAAGGGTGCCATACTAGCCAGGAAACGCAGCAGGGGTGCAAAAACAGCAGGCAATCGCAGAATGAATCGTTACGCATGCGCGTTGACTTCGACATTCATTCAACCACTTCAATATGGCGGACGCAGGATAAGTAGCTCGATGTTACGTTCACATTGAATTAAGTAAAATATTGGATTAAAACTCTTCTAGGAATAAAAGTTTCGAGGATTCATCTCCAAAATAACAAGTAAGTACAGCTTTTGATCACTTTGTAGCTTTCAGGGCTTTCAAACATAGTTAAAAGTGTTTTTAAAAGTACGTTTACTGGTTTTTATTGTTTAACGGTTACTGTAGTGCTATCTCCAACATTCAAACCGATACTAAAAATATCTATCATTATTTTCTTGAGTACTCGATAAGCAACGTTTAACCACCACATTATTGACCACAGTAAGATGTAATCAACAAGTGAGATGAAATAATGAAAAAAAAAATGATTCTTGTGCTTCTTAGATTATAAAACAGAATAGCAAGCGGGAAAAAATGAACTAAAAAATAAAACTCGTTCCGTCTAGTGTTTTTTTTTTTTCATTCAAGTGTTTGAATCATTTCCTGTTAGCGGTTATCTAATTGGTGTTATTTTGTGAAGCCGATAATATAGCGTTAGAAATCTCTTTTGGTTTTTAAAAGTGGCGAAAAACTTCTAGTCTTTTAATTTAAATATATTTGTAACAGCTCTTTGATACCAAGTAAAGGGGGTGGATATTTAGTGTTTTATTTATTTTTAATATTACTGAAAAAAAATCATCAATACGCAGAATTTTTGACACGTTTTTAACGGCCCCAGAGTTGATGAGAAACACTGAGTTAGAGCACGATCAGATGAATTAAAGCAACGCTTCTTAACTATGTTGAAAGCTCTGAAATATGATCAAATGCTGTAATTACAAGTTTTAATCTTTTCCAGTGCTTAATTCAATGTGAAAAATGTCTAAAACGTAGAATATCATGAATCAAAACTAGATATATGTAAAAAAAAATAACAACTACACAACTGTATTCAAAAACACACACAATACAGAAGAGGGAGGAGTAGGATCTACAGTAGAAATTAGTAAGGGTGCCATTTTTCTCTCAGAAGGTTCTTTCTGGTCACCCCAGCTGCCTATCTTTTAGAAGGTGCCTGTTTTTCACCCAAAAAAGAGGTGCCATTTCGGCTCCATATTGGGTGTCGCTGGTGAACAAGCTTTTCACCCCTGAAAGGTGCCAAACGCAACCTGTAGTTTTAACAGTGTACTGTATAAAATAGTTGCATAGATTTACATAAACATTTTATGGAACACACAACGTATGGTTTGAAATAGAATAGTGCTGAGGAAAAACATTAAGTTAATTTGAGGTTATTGTTCTTTTGAAAATGAACAAAACCCACATAATAGCAGTAGCCAAAAGTAAACGAACTCAGTCATATCCTTTGGATTATGACGTACTGGGAAGAAAAACCCTACAGAATGAAGCAAAAAAAGGTTAACATTGATTCCATATAATTATGTATTAGTGTTTCATACCTAAAAATTTGAAGTTTGAATAATAATAAAATTCTTGTCACTGAGGGGGGGGGGGGGGGGGTCAGCTGACCCTTTGACCCTCCCCTGAATCCGCCCTTGACGGCATTGCCCATAGTAGAAAATTAAAAGGTCCTTTGGTTCGTTTGTATATTTACAGATAATGGAGGATGAATTTCTCGCCAATTTGCTATGTTCATTTGCTCCCCCACGTTATGGTAATGTGCTCGTCCACGTTACGATACTTTACTCGTCCACGTTATGATAATTTGCTCGTCCACGTTACGATAATTTACTCGGTAAAATGTTCTTAAAAGTGGAATAGAAAAAGAACATAATCGAATTTTTTAAATCGCATACCCCTATCCTACGAACTAATTCTGTGCCAAATTTCATGAAAATCGGCCGAACGGTCAAGGCGCTATATGCGAAACAGACTGCCAGATAGCCCGACAGATATCAGAACAGAGATCCAGACATTTAGCTTTATTATTAGTAAAGAAGATCTTTAAGGGTGATATACAGTTTTTGTTATTTGCTCTTTTCCCCACGTTCTTTGCAGCGAGAGCTGATTCATTCTACCAAAACTGCATCCATTCAGGGATTTTTATTTTTTTGAAGCACTAAATGATCTCTCACTGAAACAGTATTTGAAAGCAGCAGTAATATGAATATTCTCTGTATCACGTGAAGCAAGGACGTAGCCAAGGGGGGGGGGGGTCCATGGGGTCCGGACCCCCCCCTTCGCGAAAGACCACTGCCTGCTTCTTCTCGGTTGTTGCACCTCACGACAACAAAAATTTTCCAAAGAGAGAAATTTTATGAAACCCGGTATTTTCCCCTTAAATATTCCCATTTATCGACAATTTTCCCGCGTCCGAGTCAATTCAGAACACGAGAACCTCGTGAAATAACTGCGGGTTCCCAGTTGCCGCCGGTCTCTTCCTGTGTCGCGAAGAATCCGTCCGAAAACGACGAATTTCTAATTCAACCCAACTGGGTTGTGACCTTGAAATTCAGCCCCTCTCCCTCAGCCCACCAAATTGCCATTGGCAAAGTAATTGAAAACAAACATTCCCCAGTCTCATTGGGGTGGTTTTCTTTCTTTCTTCTTTTCGTTTTGACTCTTTTCCCGTTTGGACTTGATTTCCTAGACACATGGTGCACGAAGGACAGCCAGAGTGAGGTGCATCCCTGGTGAATTAGTAATTGAAATTCCTATTATTTTCTGTTTTAACACACAGTTTTTTTCTACCATGCGCTTATAGGAAACATATCTTGAACAAAATTGTAATCAGAAGAAAATTAAGTGTACATAAACTAGGTAAGTTGTAGTGTTTCCTTTTAAAGTTTTCTTAACAATACGAGCAATTTATGTGTTAATATGTTTTCCCATTTAAAAACTAAGTTCCGACAGCAACGGAAAAAAAATTCTACACATTTCGTGTGATTGAGGATGAGAAAAAATAAATATTAATTATTAATTTATTTTTGAACTTTATATTTTTGGTATGATTTATTTCAGATTCATTTTATATTTTGATTAATAATCTTATTTAAACTTTTAGTTTATTTTTAACAATAATAGATTACTTATCTCCCCGGAAGCTTACAACTTTTAAACTGTAATCCTGAAAAGTTCGTTTTTTTTTTTTTTTTTTTGAACATAAGTGAATAAATAAATTTGAAGTTGATGCAACGAAATTACTTTTCGCTGTACCAAAATTTTATGAAGCGAAGAATGAAATTGAAAATTACTTGAATATTTTACTGTAATCAGTTTATGAAATTGCAAGTTCGGCCATATTAACACATGTAATTTAAAAGTAATTATTAGAAATTCGTACTTTTAAATCTTACTGAAATGTGAGTCTATGGTCCCAAAAGAAGAGCAGCTAGTCATTTTTAACTGAAGAAAAAAATCTTTCTTCGATGTTGTTCCGTTTTTCAAGAAAAGCATATTTGTATTTGTTTCATTGGGATAAATTTTCTGATTAGTATTTACCGCCTTTTTACTGAGGAATTATTTAATAAGCGTCTATGCATCCATCATTAGTAAATTGCGAAGGTAGCATTAAACGTAACAAAAAACGGACATGTGCATTTAACTATAAAATTACTAGGTGAAAGTTTCTGCTATTTACTGCGCATATAATTAAAAAAAGGTCAATGCAAGGTACATTTTCTTGTGTTTTTCACGTCTATATTAGATTTTTTTTAACTCTTAATTTCTTCAAGTTAAAATTATTTGCTATTTCTTGCAATAGAGTATCTTTTACTAACATCACATGAAAGAAAAAAAAAAGTCAATACCTACGTTATAAAATATGATATGCTTTCGAGAATACATGATGATTACAAAATCGCTCCTAGAATGGAAGTTATACCAATTTGAAAATGAAAGAATCAGAAGTGTTATTGTTAGATGAATTTTGGAAGGTAGATTTAAATCATTACTGGATTTTTAACCACAATCATTCTAAGATTTTTTTTACAAAAGATTGTCTTTAGGCTTTTGAACATCAGATGACTGTTGAGCAAAAAATTTACAAACTGAGGCTATAAGAAACCTATAAGTTTTGATTTCAAAAATTGGCTAGCTTTATGCATATTACATATTGTTGGAAATATATCTAATTTAATGCTACTGTATTATCGCAATCGCAAACGGGACGAAGATTACCTTAATGATCAAAATTTGACGTTTGACTCCAAATCATGAAATTTTCGAGTCGAACACTTGCTTACTGCTAATAAAGACAGTAAAGTAACCAAGTTATAATCAAATATTGACACGATAATTCGTAATAGAGTATATTGCCATTTTCCCTGTAGTTGTTTACAATTATATTTTTAATTTGAAAAAGACTGATTTGTACAGAAGTTTTTTTTGTATTGGCAGAATAAACTGAACTCGTGTTTGGTGGTGAGATAGGTGGGTGCGATGCCTCCTCTTGATCTTTTAAATGAAACATCAAATTGAAAACATCAGAGGAAAATCGCCAATAATGTTTAAATCATTCATGACCTTATAAAAAACATTTATAAAAAGCAATCATTTGCATTTTTTCCAAAATGTTTTAAAAATAAAAATACATAGATGCTTAATTTCATTCACCATACATTCCATTACTCGACAGGTAAAAGATCTCTCAGGTATTCGTTTGGCTTGACAAAATTAAACCCCTAGTGCAGTTTCGCACCGAAGAGAGCTCAAGTGTCTCCATCTGGTGGAAACTCGGCATCGAAATTTCCTGTGCAGTCACATCCGCGCCTTAATAGTAGCATTTGAAAGACTAGATGCCATATCGGTGGTTCGCACTAGGTCCGACAAGGCTAAAGCCTCTAACGAAGCCCCATTAGAAAGAAAAAAAAATACCATAACGGATCCTAAGATAGCTTATTTTACCAATTCGTTTTGCAAAAAAATAGTAATAAAGATTTAAAAAAAACGGCAATACGCTTTTTTTTTTTTTTTAATGATTGCAACAAAGGAAGTCTCCATCCATCAAAGAGTTAATAGTTTGTTCAAGTTTTTAAATGATTGTTAGAAATGATAATTAGAAAACGGATAAAATTAGAAACTTCATTCAATTTCGTATAATCAAAAGAATGTTATAAAGTAGATAAATAAAGAACTAGTTCAAGCTTTTTAAATGAAACCTTGCTAATATTTTCGTCGAGAGGGTGGTTGAATTTTGTCAGAAATCTTGTTCAAATCGGACAGGGTGGCGGAATTACGTTATATTGCATTCATAGTTATACATTCGACTCGATAGATATAGATTTCTTTATTTTTTTCAAATAAAATGACTTGTACATATTTTGTTGAAATATATTACAAAGCTTTAATATTTTATTAAACTATTACCTGCGTTTTCCAAGTAATCCATAGAACAGTTTTCTTTTTCCGATTTTCTTTTATTGTGAACTTTTTATTCATAGAGGAATTATATCACTCATTCTCAAAGCATCAGAACAGAGGAAGCTTATGCGATGGAATTTTTCTATCCATGCATGAAAACTTAGTATGGGAAAACTTTTAGTTTAATGTTAATTTTATAAACTGACAATATTTTTTTTGCCACTTAATGTAAAATTTTTGTTAAATAATTTTTTAATAAATGCTCTATCAATTTCAATTATTTAATTAATTTCAGTTAATTATCATATTTTAATAATTAGTTTTAATTGGATTTATTTTTTAACGTAAATATGAGCTACAAATTTTGCTTTAGCATGCCTCCTCTTTTGAAGTTCGTGAAACCTTGGACAACCCCCCTTAACAAAGTTCTAGCTACGTGCCTGCGTGAAGGGCTAAGGAGTGTTATTTATTTACTCCTTTATTGTCCACTAGTGGTACCCGCACGGCTTTGCCCGTAATAGAAAAATCAAAAGGTCTTTTGGTTCGCCTGTATATTTACAAATAATGTATGGTGATTTTTCTCGCCAATTGGCTTGTACCCATGTTACGGTTCCACGTTATGATAATTTCGTGTCTCGCCAATTGGCTTGTGCCCATGTTACGGTTCCACGTTATGATAATTTCGTAATTTACTCGTCCATCTTATGATAATTTTGTCCCTAAAATTGGAATAGAAAAAGAACCACATCGAATTTTCGAAAAATCGCTTCGAGGTGCACACCCCCAGCCTACAAACTAATTCTGTGCCAAATTTCATGAAAATCCGCCGAAAGGTCTAGGCGCTATGCGCGTCACAGAGATCCAGACATCCTACAGACATCCAAACATCCTACAGACATCCAAACATCCTACAGACATCCTCCGGACATCCAGACAGAGAGACTTTCAGCTTTATTATTAGTAAAGATTGTTACTTTTCAGCCTGGAGAATGTGTCCTCTCGAAGGCTTTTTCGTTAATGTATTTTTAAAGTTAATTCGTCTTCATCCCAAAAAGGTGTCTAATGTTCTCTCTCGGCAATTTCAAAACTTGTCCCCAGAGAAGTTTTAGGTTATTTTTAGTCTATTTAAGGAGGAAGGGGTCGCATCATCGTAGAGCAAAAGGATTTTTAGAAAAAAAAAAGAAAGAAAAAAAAGTGTGAAAAGTGAAAAGGTTCGGAAGATCGAAAAGAGTTACTCAAACGCTTGTGGCACCATCTATGTGTAAAGGAGAAAAACATACGTATTTCTCATATTAAATGGTTAGTTTTTAAAACAATGAAAAGTTTGTTATTCTTATTTTTACCGCTGCTTTATATATATGACGGATTCGTGAATAAAAAAAAAAGAAAAGTGACGGATTCGTAAGGTTTTCGATTCATCTTTTTAAGAATGTAAAGCTGTAGCAGTTCGATTTCGTTTTCACACATGTTACAAAATGATATGATAACAAACGACAATATAGGGGAATGTGGGGACAAGTGAAATGGCTAAGATCACTGTATTTTTTTCAAAATAAACAAATCAGAAAATTGTTTTGAAAATTACAAGTACGTAAAGAAAGAACATTGTATATTCTCTACATAGTATAAAATGAAGTCTCCAAAAAGCGTCTGTGTGTTTGTACTCGCAAAACTCGAGAACTACCCGGCCGATTTCGCTGAAATTTTCACAGTTTGTTCCTTTACGTCCTGAAAAGGTTTGCAGACCTGTTCGAAAAAAATTCGATGAGTTTTCTTTTTTTTATTCCAATTTAGGCCCAATTTTCACATAAATTCCCAAATATGGTTGTGAAAAATTACTTGCACGTATTAATATTACATATCGTTGTAAAGGGCAGAAATTTCTGCGTTCTACGCAATTTGTTTCAATGCTTTAGCTTAATTACGGCGGAAGTTATTTGCGTTTTTAGTTCGAATTTTTTTAGGCTTAGTTGAAATTTAGGCACTACTTTCTTCATTAAATCCATTAATAAAAAGTGAAGGAATTGACCCACAGTTTCCTTTTTGACAGCATTGGAAAGAGCTGCTTTTTTTACTCCAGATCTAACTCGACCTAAGTTCGAGAGTTTAACCTTCTATCTCAGTTAGAAAAAAAGTTACAAGCGAATTAAATAAAGTCCAAAAAACCTCATTTCCATTCAGATTGTTAACCATTTTCTTTCGCATTTTAATTCCTAAACGTATTTTATTTAAAATAAAATACGTTAAGTTACGGAAACACAAAATTTCTGTGTTTCGTGTTTCCATGGATACGTTTTTTAAATCCATCTTTTTCGATTTAATTTCCGAAAAGTATTTTAATATCTGTCGTCATTGTTTGGGAGGGAAATTTTGCATGATTTTTTTTTCTTTTAACTAAGCCTCATTGTTGAATATACGTCACTTGACACAATTTTTATTTTCAAGGGCAAAGCCGGGCAACGCAGCTAGTTTTATAATAAAACTTGTGTTGAAACCGTAGGGGCAAAGTGAAAAATAAAATATTTTTCTAATGAAATAATTTCTATTCGATTCTAAAATATAATTGTGATCAAAAAAATCAGCAAATAAAAGGTTGAATGAATAAATGAGAAGATAATGAAACAATAAACGAATAATTAAATGAATAAATCAATTAATATATGAACAAAAATAAATGAGCAAGTAAAAGAATGAATGAATAAGAAAATTAGTGAATGAATGAACAAATAAGTGAATTATTAAATGAAATGAACGAATGTAAATGAATTAATTATTAAATGAAAACGTAAGTGATTTATATTATATGATTGAGTACGTAAATGAAACAACCTATTTCACTTTGCTCCTTCCACTTTGCCCCATATACTCTTGACAATTTTTTACAATTTATTTAAAATACAAAGAAGCTGAATATTAACTGAATTAATACTTCATTGAATATTAGGAGGTCTCAATTTATACACACACACACACACACACACACACACACACACATATATATATATATATATATATATATATATATATATATATATATATATATATATATATATATATATATATATATATATATATATATATATATATATATATATATATATATATATAAAGCAACAACGGTAAAAATAAGAATAACAAATTTTCATTGTTTTAAAAACTAACCATTTAATATGAGAAATATGTATGTTTCTCTCCTTTACACATAGATGGTGCCACAAGCGTTTGAGTAACAGTTTTCGATCTTCCGAACCTTTTCACTTTTCACACTTTTTTTTTCTTTTTTTCTTTTTTTTGCTTTTTCGCTTAATCACTAGAGAAATTTAATAAATAAGTGACAGATGAATAAGTGAAAAGAAAAAAAATAGTTATCACAACATAACAAAAACAAATAAGAGCGTAAGAAAAACGAGGATAAATTTTTCGCGTCAATTCCAAGAAAAGCAAAACCAGATAAACAACTATAAACTAAATAATTTAAATATCATTTAAAAAAGAAAAAAAAAAGAAGAAAAATTTTGAAAGTGATCTTTAGTCATCCGGGAAACTGGGGCCGATGAAGCTAAAGTGATGCCCACCCAGTAAATGTCACAGCAGTTGTGTTCTTATAGAAAACTACCTATCCTGCATATTGTTCACTAATACTGTTGAAATGTACACTAACTTTGCTAAAGGGTGACACAAAGGGAGATGAGCTAAAAAAATTAATCAAGCAACCTGAGAATTTTTTCTTCACTAACCTTCTCTTCCAAACAATTTTTTCTGACAAAGCTGTCTTTATGCGAAAACTCTTCTCTGTCTTTTGACACCATGATTCATTTTATAGTTTGGAGAAATAACTGTTTTTTTTTTCTTGAAAAATAAGAGACAGCTCAATTTTTAATGTTTAAAAACTTTTTCTGCGCAAACTTAAGTGAATTATTAGATCTATTCTTCGGCTCTATTCTTCTGCCTTTATATAGGAGTTTAGTAAGATCTCAGTATGCTGTTCAGTTTTGGTCTCTTTATCTCAGGAAAGATATTTCTGTATTGGGAAGGGTTCAAAGGAGGGTTACTAGACTTGTAAGGGGACTTTCAGATTTAGATTATGATACCAGACTTAATAGGCTAAATATGTATAGCCTGGAGTAAAGGAGAGTCAGAGGGGACATGATTCAGTAGATTAAATTTATGAAAATGAAAGATGTTAATGGGTTAAATTTTTGCACGGAGAGCAGGACGAGGGGTCATTGTTTTAAGCTATTCAAATCTCAGGCTAACCTGGAAATTAGGAAAAATTACTTCTTTAGTTAGGGCCGCGGGCACTTGGAACTGCTTACCGGAAAAGGCGAGCAAGGGGGTGGATAGGTTTAAGAGGGCCGTTGATCTTTATTGAGGACTAGGATTAGCCTAGCTGGGCCTAGAGCCTGTTGCTTGGTCGTCACATTTGAATTTGCATTATTTCTGTCTCCTAAAAATAACAGATTTTGTAAAAAAAAAATACTAAGCCCTTTTCATAATGCACTCAAAAGGACAAAATAACTTTTTTAAGTCAAAAAGGACTATTTCAGTATTCCCGTAGTTTTCAATTATTCCAAGAAAATGACACCACAAACGAAGAAAATTGCGGTTCAAGTACAAGTCATATACAGAATTTCTTTATCATTGATTTCAATCATAAATTTGACTGTTGAAACATGCATATTTTTCTTGATAGGAAAGTTTGTTTCGAAATGACTTGAGCCGCATTTTTCATTGTTTTTGGTGTCATTTTCTTGGAATAATTGAAAACTCCAGGAATACTGAAATTGGGATCTTTGACCCTGATAAGTTACTTTGTCCTTTTGAGTGCATTATGAAATAGAATAATGTTACTATCACGAAACTTCACCTTATATTTCCATATTAATACTCCATACGAAAAGAAAAATAGCCTATGTACGTGTCTCAAATTTTAAGCAATTGGCACTTAATATTAATCCTTCTTCCTCTTTAGGATTTTTTTGTGTGCTAGTTTAATTAGCACCATTTAGATATCAAAGGTTTTCCAAACTAATTTTTGTTTCACAACATACAAGTTACTCGAGATAAAGATCCTAATATATCTCTTTACTTAGCCCTGTTATCGATCATTGCATAGATGAATAATTTGCCGAATACGAAAAATCTTTGTGAGATCTCAGTGATCTCTCGTGACCGCCCATCGGGGCTCCCCACAGTGGGGCGAAAACGCCAAAAAGCGCTTAAAAATGTTTTTAAATCTCTCTCGCTTGCTTGTTTACACAGGCATGTTATTATGGAGTTTTTTCGATTTGTTTGGGTTCAGGATCCAAAGTTCGCAAGTTTACGCAGCTAATTCCTTTTCAGGGTCTTTCTACAGCCCATTTATGACTTATTAATATTAATTTCTAAGAGGACATAAGAGGACATTTTTTTGTAGAGTGTTTTAAAAAAAATAACTTTGAAGCCCCAAGTTTTCGGTACTGATCAAAACCGATTTTCGGTTTGAGAATTCGATTACTCATTTTTTCGTCCTATTACTACCGTTGGACACGAGAGAAATTAAATATACATGCCTTTAATAAGAAAAAAAAATTATAGACTGCTTAAACGCATTTTTTTGTAAATTCCTGCACTCATGGTTCTTCAACTTTCTAAAGGCCCCCATCAGCTTTGTAGTGGACGAAGGGCTGTAAAATTCCAGTTCTGATTGCCTAAAAGGTAGGCCTGTGCAAATTTATTGATCCTCAATTGGTGTAATATAGTAAAAAATTCCACTTATAAGCGTTTTTTGGCGTTTTCGCCCCACTGTGCGCCCCTCAGTGGTGGTTATAACCGCATTCATCATTACAACCAAAAAGCAACCTTCCTATTCCTATTCCTATTCAGAGTCAAAACTGACTACAACTGTATTTATGTCGAGGACTGCATACTAAGTGCCTTGTCTCCATTATTTTATATACCGATAGATGGCAGTACCATCGCCGGATCGAACAGTTAATGAGAATTTAGAACTAGACCAGGAGCTAATAGCTACCTGGTGCTAGCACCCCCAGAGGTATCGTTTCACTTGGAGGACATTGAGACCGCGAGCATATTTAACGTCGCCCAGTCCCCCTTTAATGACGACGGTGGGTCTTCGACCACCGAGGTTCGAACTCAGGACCCTACGGCCCCGAATCCGACACTCTACCGATCGGGCTACCACGGCCCAAAAAGCAACCTTAGCGTGCGCTCTAGTTCTATTGTTACTCTGGCAAGTTCTCACTTCTTCTTCTTCAGGGTATCAGTCCAGGTTTGTCAGAAGACGAAACCGCTTACACGAGTCTCCAAAAGCCTGAGGTTCTGAAGGAGCTGAAGCAAATGGTGGAATGTTTGAGACCGCATCGCATCGCATCGGCTGTGGAATCTGTCCTCAAACTGTCCCGGAAAGATGTCCTCAACAATAGAGACTACGTCGTGCTGCCGAGGTCGACGGAAGATCCACGGAAAAAGATGAAATCGTCGCGTTAATGTTGCTGTCAAGGCCGTAGCCAGGATATTTTTTTTTTTTTTTTCGGGGGAGGGACATGCACGTGGTCGGAGGCAGAAATTGTTCCAGATATGCAATGGGGAAAAATAGCGCTTAAAAATTATGTTTATTATGTTGTTTGCAAAAATTAAACTGAAATGTAATTAAAAAATTAGTTTCTAATAATTATTTTGATTAACTACTTCAAAAATTTCATTATATATTTAGACTCGACAAAATAAGAGAACTAACTGCCTGCACTTATACCGTCTATAATACATGATACAGTGTTTATTACATGTCTACAATTACAAATGCACGCAACAGGGGTTTTTAGAAAAACTTTCGAGCAAGTTAGTGAAAATATTCACAATTGAAAAGCAATCTACAATTGCCGCCTGGAAAAAAAAAAAAAAAACCACCCTTAAAGGCTGATCTACAAAATTACGCATTTAATCAAAAGTATGATTTGATTAAAAATGGCAGTTTTGATCATGTAAATTTCTTGAGTATTGTTGAAGTATATATAACAAAGAATGTTTTTAAAATGTTATTTTGTAATAAAAATCACTAACATTCTGGGAAAGAACCAAGGTGCAAAAAAGTTAGGACGTTTTGAATTTATTTTATATGTGTATGTGGGTGTGAAGGTGAAAGGGTCTGACTGAAAAGAAGATTTGTATAAGAAGGTCAAGTGCAGGAGGAGTAGATCGAAGAATTTTTATCAGATAGTCTTCGTTTCTTTATTTTTTAGAGAAAGGTTAAAAATTCGGGGGAGGATTTATCCCGACGGCCCCCACCCTGTCTACGGCCCTGGTTGCTGTTACTAGAGATGCTATATACGGAAAGATTGGACAACGGCGCACCGATCTCCGCCATGTTTAGTCCAAGTGTTGTCAGCTCGAAATGCTGCGCTGTGTGAATTTTTAGATTTCCCACGGGATGTAGGATATGAAATCTTTAAAGAACAGTTTGATTTTTTTCTCTTCGTATTTTCATTAAACGGAGTGAGCTCCAAGTCTGACAATTCGGCACCAATCGTTTCGCATCGTCATAGCGCGTACGGAGAAATTTTTTTTCTCAAAAATTTGTTCATAAAGATAGAAAACAAACAGATATTTGTGATCTGCACATTTGCCTTCATGATATCATAACTAGCTTATAATTTTTTAGATACAATTTACAGTGATATTTGGGGAAGAAGATGCATTACGGTCTACGGAGAGTGAGCATCTTAGGACAAAAGATGGCCGCCGAAGTTGTCCAATCTCTCCGTATTTAGGATCGCTAGCTGTTACGAGTTTCATTTGAACGACGGTTTTCCTGCTATAATGTTGGTTCAAGAATGGCTACCAAGCAGGTCACAAGCTGGTAGCCATGGTTCAAGAACAGCATCCGAACTACATATATTTTTTTTGCTGTTTTAATGTTGTTGCTTGAGAGTGCTTCTATTTCGTTTGAGCCATTTTTTTCCACTGTTGTTGTTTAAGAGTTATTTCCGAAGTATGTTTTTCGTTGCTTCATTGTAGTTGTTTAAGAGTGTTTCATTTGAACCATGTTTCCACCTCTTTAATATTATTGTTCAAGAGCGTTTCATTTAAACTATGTTTCGACCTCTTTAATATTATTGTTCAAGAGCGTTTCATTTGAACTATGTTTCGACCTCTTTAATATTATTGTTCAAGAGCGTTTCATTTGAACTATGTTTCGACCTCTTTAATATTATTGTTCAAGAGCGTTTCATTTGAACTATGTTTCGACCTCTTTAATATTATTGTTCAAGAGCGTTTCATTTAAACTAAGTTTCGACCTCTTTAATATTATTGTTCAAGAGTGTTTGATTCGAAGTATGTTTCGACCTCTTTAATATTATTGTTCAAGAGCGTTTCATTTGAACTATGTTTCGACCTCTTTAATATTATTGTTCAAGAGCGTTTCATTTGAACTGTGTTTCGACCTCTTTAATATTATTGTTCAAGAGTGTTTCATTTGAACCATGTTTCCTCCTCTTTAATATTAATGTTCAAGAGCGTTTCATTTGAACTGTGTTTCGACCTCTTTAATATTATTGTTCAAGAGCGTTTCATTTGAAGTATGTTTTTCCTGCTTTGATGCTGTTGTTCAATAGTGTTTAATTTGAACTACACTTTTCTCAGCTTTAATATTGTTGCTCAAGAATTACATTCGAACTATATTTCTGTTTGCTTAAACGTTGTTGTTTGAGAGTTTCATTTGAACCAGGTTTTTCCCTAATTTAATGCTATTGTTCCAGAGTGCTTCATTTGAAATGTGCTTTCTCCTCCCTTACTTGTTGTTCAGGCGTGATTATTATGTTTTCCCTTGTTGTTTGTGTTGTGCTTTTTCAGAATGCTTCATTTAGAACCAAGTTTCTCTCTAGTTTTGCATTATTGTTAAAGAACGATTCATTTGAACTATGCTTTTTCCATGTTGTCGGCTTGCTTTTCAATATTTTCATTTGTTTTATGATCTCCTTGACAAGTATATAAGTATTTTTGTGCTGAAAACTAAAGGATAAAACACAACGTTCAAATGCACAAATTTTTAACAAATTCCAAATGCTTGTTTTGGGTTTAAAGGGAATCCTTTTTTCCCTGCACTAGAAGAAAGCTTATGCTTGAAAAGTCATTCGGCAAATTGTTTTTTGATGCTTGTTCTATTGCATTGAAAAAGAAGTTCCTTATAAGCTCGAAACAGGTGGGCGGATATGCCATTTATTGCAAATTTCTGCTTCTTAACGCTGTATTTTATCTCTTATGTTTTTTCTTGTTTTAATGCTGTTGTTTAAGAGTACTTCATTTGAACTACATTTTCCCCTGTTTAATATCGCAGCCGTGTGGTGTGGGTAATACGCAAAACAAATCCTTAAAAAGGCCGACCTATAGTTCGTTGCGATGGAAAACTAAGCTTTGTAACAAAATTACACAGTTTTCAATAAGACATCAAAAATGTTAAAAAAAAGCTACAAAAATGATCCAGATATACGAGGTTCTAAATGTAAGAACTCATTCTTGAAATTGCCCCCTAAAATAAACTAGTATGTTGTGGCCATCACGAAACTTTCTTCTATATCTTTCTTATAATTCTGATCCCTCCCCATGCTTAACGAGGAAGCAATATTCCCAATGAAAACAAAATTATACATGCCAAAACTTGATGACCATCCCAATTCCTGATTTATCTCAAAAGCAAAGCAAAGAATGAAAATTGAAAATTATTTTAAAAACCTTGCTTAAAATAATTACAAAAATTTATCTGTTAACAGACACAAGATGGCAACAGTTAAAAATTTTAAATCATTGAGATAATATTTCGGATCATTTCCATGCAACGGACAAGCTGGTGGAAGAGATTAAAAGCACGAGCTGAACGCAGACGACAGTCTGTTACGATTTATCTTTCTTATTGTTGCAATTAAAAAGCTGTTTTTATTCACACAAATAAAAAAAAAATCAGCCCCCCATGGAGCGATTAGCGCCAAAATTAAACCAACGCCTGTTTACATATGGATTCATATTTATTCCAAATTTCATCCAGAACGTAGCATTACTTCTTGAGATATGGCACTCACAATGGAAAAAAAACGTTCGATTGCGCCACCCCCCTTTTTAGCTGTTGACACCAAAATAGAATCATTTCTTATACCCTCTAAGGGCTATTTGTCGATAAATTTTTGTTTGATTACGTTCATTATTTATTGAGATACAGCAGTCACAATTGACTGCAAAAAACGTTCTATAGCTCAACCCCCGTTTGAGCTATTAACACCAAAATTGAATCAGCACCTGTTCCTGTTAGGGACAACATATGGACCAAATTTTATCTGATTCCGCCAATTACTTCCTGGGGAATAGCAGTTACGCAAAACTCAAAAAACGTCCCATTGCTCCACCCCCCTTGGAGGAATTCGCGCCAAAAACCAATGGGCACAAGTTCACATAGGGGCACATATGTGTACCAAATTTTGTTCAATTTCATGCGGTAGTTTTTGCTGTAGAGCGGCCACAAAAAACTGGTCGCACACAGACGTGACACACATACACACACACATACACACAGACAGACAGACATTTTCCAAAAATAGTCGAAATGGACTCAGTACACCTCAAAACGTTCGAATCCGTCAAAATTCGAAATTTGAAAATTTGCACGAATCCAATACTTTCTTCTATTTATTAGATATAGAAGAAAGTAATAAAAAATCGCCTCTGGTGGAGTGTTCGACCCACGTTGGGAAACATTCTTGAGGGTTGCCAACCTTGGAGAAACAATTCGCAAAGCCAATACACTATAGGGGGCGCTGCAGCCACAGTGTAATGGCGGACGAAAAAGGTAAAACAAACAAATGCCGTAACTTATAACTTGCTTTGACGCTTTGTGAATGACAATAATTTTTCATCGTGTTTTTAGGAAGCTTTCTTTTTTATTCTTCTCAAATTACGCTACATCATTAACTGTCTGAAGCCTGTAATTTATCCCAAAGAAAACACGTGGAATGGAAAGTTTTACCTTTTTCGGCAGTATTGTTAATCACCTCAAGGTAGCGTATTCGAGCTCTGGAGTTGCGAATTTGAGGAGCATCTGTGGTAATTTTGAGGAGATATTCAAAATTTTGTGGAGCAGTTCGGTATTTTGTATATAAATAATTAAAACCACTTATCTAAAATTGCTTTATAGCTTTAATAATTCATTTTAAGCACGAGTATAAAAATAATTTATTTTTAAATCAATAAACCAGCTTTAAACACTATTTCAATCTATGAGTATAAGCATCTTTAATTTCCCATATTTACACGTTGGTTCTGCTAAAATAGCAAAATTTAAGCTTGAAAATTTTCAGCCGGGAAATGCGGAGCAAAAGAACTTCTTTGCGGAACCGCGGAGCTTCTCCATTTTTGCGGAGTAACTCCGCAAAATGCGGAGCAGTGGCAACCCTCAGTCCTAGACTAATTTATGAACTGAAAAGCGAATTTTTTGCGATCCAGTTCGATTACAAAGACAAGTTTTCATTTGTTTAATTTTTCCCAGCTTTAAAATTTGTAACATAAAGCGTGTTTTCTATTCGCAACTCCAATAAACTATAGGGGGCGCTGCAGCCACTGTCTAATGGCAGATGAAAAAGGTAAAACAAACAGATGCCGTAACTTAAAACTTGCTTTGAAGCTTAATGAATGGCAGTAATATTTCATCGTGTTTGTAGGAAACTTTCTTTCCTATTCCTCTGAAATTTCATTACACCACAAACTCTCTGAAGCCTGTAATTTTCTCCAAAGAAAATACGTGGAACGGAATGTTTTACCCTTTTCTTTAGTATTGTTAATCACCGCAAGGTAGCGTATTCGAGCTCTGAAGTTGCGAATTTTATATGACTAAAAGAATCGAGTTTTACACTATACTTAGAATTTCTGGAATTCCAATTATCAGTTCCACACGATGTTAAATGTTGCCATTTACAAGTTTAAATGTCTGCTTTGAGGGGGAAAATATCCACAAAGTATTGTGCTTAGTTTCAGTTCTACGAATCGAGTTGAGTTATATTTCGTTTTTATGCTACGGTTATTAAATTACCGCATTCCTTAACGCCATTTTGATGATTTACGCTGCGACAGCAATGCCACTGCAGCACTCTGTAAAACTATTGAACACATTTTTCAGCGCTTCTTGGGCTCTTAGTAGTCATTTTTATTTCCCATTACGATTGAAAGGAGAACTGGTGCTCGTTTCTCTTTATGTGTTTCCCCTCTCCCCCTTAAACTTATGAAAGTTAAAATAGAAAACGAGAGTTTTATATATAAAAAAAAACTCTGTATCCTTATCTTTCTTTAAAAGTGATTTTAGATTTTTATGGGTTTTCATTCAAAGAATTGATTTCTAAATGATTTTTACACTAGTTTAATGAGTTAAAGATTAAAAACAGCTATCCGCAACTTACCTCTCACTGAGTTTTTATGGGTGGCCGATAAAGACAGTTAAAATTTTTGACGAGTTTGCCATATAAACTCATTTTTTGTGAAATTGCACCCAGTGCTGGAATTGGAAAACATGTTTGAGGGAACTCATTCTGAGGTTTGGCGCAAATCACCAAAAGAAAAGAACATTTTACATTACATTTGAAGTCGAAAAAGGGGTGCAGTGGTTAGGCGTAGGTCTCTTAAGCCCAAAGACGCAGGTTTGAACCTGGCTCCAGTCAGTGGCTTTTTTAAGGCGCAGAAAATTGATAGCGTGGGAGTCGTATGATTATGCGGCATGTGAAAGGTTCATAAAGTCCTCGTTTGGCTTTGAATAATGCTGGTGAAACTAAATTCCTAGTGCAGTTTCGCATCGAAGAGAGCCCAGGTGCCTTTATCTGGTGGGGAAACCGCGCGTTAAATTGACGAGGTAGTGGCATCTGCGGATAGTTTTGCCACATTAAAGAGTGGATGCTAATCCTGGGGAGTGTATTAGGTCTGCGAATAGTGGGTAGCCAATACCCCACCCCATTAGGAACAACACCATTACATTTGCATTATTCTTACAATTAAAAACAAAAAATTTGGGGAGCGGCACCCCCCCCCCATTACAGCTGTGATTGCATCCTAAAACCTCCCTTCTTTTTCTTTTCACAAAGAACTGCAGTTTGGTACGGCCATTGAATGAGGCTGTTAGATGACGTCAGCGACATAATCAAACAGGTGTGTATTAGTAAAATATATGACAACGTGTATACGTGTATAGATAAAAGAAATTAAAAAGAGTTAAAAAACTCTGCAAACAGCTGTTTCGGGGTTATAAAACCAAACCCCTTCATCAGTGCATAAAAGACTTCGTGTTCCATCGTTCACACTTGTCTGTTGTTTGACTTTGTGTTCAATCGTTCTTTTATGCACTGATGAAAGGAGTAAAGTTGTCGAATACTTGAAAACATGACAAATTGATGATTTTAACTCTTTAATAAGGAACTTTTCAACATTTCACTATCTCACAATTGTCCAACGAAACACCACATAAAATCATGAGTAGCTTAAAACACACCAACACCAAACAAGAAAACGCACACTTTTTACGCGCAACGTACTCACCGCTCTCACTGTCCACCTATTCCTATTCCTATTCAGAGTCACAACTGACTACAACTGTATTTATGTCGAGGACTGCATATAAGTGCTTTGCCTCCATTATTTTATATACCGATAGATGGCAGCACCATCACCGGATCGAACAGTTAATGAAAATTTAGAACTTGTTCAGGAGCTAATAGCAACCTGGTGCTAGCACCGCCATAGGTATCGTTTCACTTGGAGGACATTGAGACCACGAGCATATTTAAAGTCGCCCAGTCCCCTTTAATGACTACGGTGGGTTCGAACCCAGGACCTTCCGGCCCCGAATCCGACACTCTACCGATCGGGCTACCACGGCCCCTCACTGTCCACCTCGGCCACACCCCAGTTACTGTCCCATGTTGCCAACGTCCTAAAAAAAAGTTCGTTATTGTGGCGAAGCCCTGTAGCTTCGCTCACGAGCTTGGAGGATTCTTACAACTTTTAGTTTTGTAGTCCCGAAACAGCTGCTAGCAGAGTTTTTAAGCTCTTTTCAATTTCTTTCATTTATACATATATACACATTGTCATTTTTTACTCATTTCAGTGTACAAAGTTTTCTACTGCTTCTTTTACATAGATGCGTATTAATTTGTAATTTTTTTTTTGGAAAGCCATGTGAAGGATTTGCAGTACATGTGACTAGGATATGAGGAAGAAAAAGAGTAATATTCTTGATCTAAATATTATATGGTTGCGTGGTCCACGATGGGGGTTTCCTGATTCCTCCTTTTTACTTTCTTCTATATCTAATATATAGAAGAAAGTATTGGATTCGTGCAAATTTTCGAATTTCGAATTTTGACGGATTCGAACGTTTTGAGGTGTGCTGAGTCCATTTCGACTATTTTTGGAAAATGTCTGTCTGTGTGTGTGTGTGTGTGTGTGTGTGTGTGTGTGTGTATGTGTGTCACGTCTGTGTGTGACCAGTTTTTTGTGGCCGCTCTACAGCAAAAACTACCGCGTGAAATCGAACGAAATTTAGTACACATATGTCCCCCTATGTGAACTTGTGCCCATTGGTTTTTGGCTCGAATTCCTCCAAGGGGGGTGGAGCAATGGGACGTTTTTTGAGTTACGCGTGATTGCTATTCCTCAGGAAGTAACTGGCGGAATCAAACAAAATTTGGTCCATATGTTGCCAGTAACAGGAACAGGTGTTGATTCAATTTTGGTGTCAATAACTCAAACGGGGTGTGAGCTATAGAACGTTTTTTGTCGTTAATTGTGACGGCTGTATCTCAAGAAATAATGAACGGAGTGAAAGAAAAATTTATCGGCAAGTAGCACTTAGTGGGTATAAAAGCTGATTTAATTTTGGTGTCAACAGCTAAAAAGGGGGTAGCGCAATCGCCCGTTCTTTTTTTCCATTGTGAGTGCCCTATCTCAAGAAGTAATGCTGCGTTCTGGTTGAAATTTGGAATATATGTGAATCCATATGTAAACAGGCTTTGGTTCAAATTTGGCGCCAATCGTGCCAAGAGGTGCTGATTTATTTTTATTATCATTATTTTTTAGCGAATAAAAATAGCTTTATTAATGCAACAAATAAGAAAGATAAATCGTAATGGATTGTCGTCTGCGTATTTCTCGTGATTTTAATTGTATGGAAATGATAGGAAATATTATCTCAATGATTTAAAATTTTTAACTGTTGCCATCTTATGTTTGTTAACAAATAAAATATTTGTAATTAATTCAAGCAAGGCTTTTAAAATAACTTTCAGTTTTCGCTCTTTGCTTTGCTTTTGCAATAATTCAGACATTGGGATGGTCGTCAAGTTTTTGCATGTGTAATTTTGTTTTTTTTTTTGGGAATATTGCTTCCTCGTCAAGCATGGGGAGGGATCAGAAAAAAAAGAAAAATATAGAAGAAAGTTTCGTGATAGCCACAACATACTAGTTTTCTATGGTCAATCTCTTTTGTATTCGTTGCGTACATGCGTTTTTTTAACCCTCGACACCAATGACGCAGCAAGGGGGGGGGGGGTGAAAACACCCCCCAGAGGAATTGGTTTAACATAAATGCAAATTCTAATACAATAGTTTATGCATATGAAAGTATTGTTTTGATCAAAAAAACCCCTTCAGAAGGTATTTTTCATCAAAACCCCCGAACCAAAAAATATTTTTCTTCAAAAAAAAAAAAAAAAACCATCTTCAGGAGACGTCTGACATCTTCTGCGTCTTTTTTTTTCAAATCAGCTCCCCCCACCCCCAATGTAATTTTCATCAAAAAAACCCTTCCAGAAGGTATTTTGCATCAAAAAACCCCTTTCAGAAGGTATTTTTCATCAAAACACCCCCTCCAGAAGGTATTTCTAGCTGCGCTAGTCCCGACACACAAAGCACGGGGGGTTATAAGTTTGACGTGTCTATGTATCTGCACGGTTTTTTTTGTTGTTGTTTTTATTTTCAGTACACAGGAGTTTCTTTTCTTTTTATTGCTTACTATTGGTACCTGCATGGCTTTGCCCCTCAATAGAAAATTAAAAAGTCTTTTGGTTAGTCTGTATACTTACAAATAATGTATGGTGGTACAAGTAATATAATTGGCTTGTGCCCATGTTACGGTTCCACGTTATGATAATTTCGTAATTTAATCGTCCATTTTACGATAATTTTGTTCTTAAAATTGGAATACAGAAAGAACCACATCGAATTTTGAAAAATCGCTTCGAGGAGCACACCGTCATGCTACAAATTGACTTTGCCAAATTCCATGAAAATCGACCTAACGATCTAGGCGCTATGCGCGTCACAGAGATCTTGACAGACAGAGAGACTTTCAGATTTATTATTAGTAAAGAAGAAAAAATGATTAGATAAGTATAAGTGTTCTTGTTCAGTTAACTTCCAATTCCCATCGAACTTGATGCACTACACTTGCAACCAGCATGCAAGCCAAAGACGCCTTGATGGGAGGTCACAAAAGGTCACTCTGATCTCCAAATCTCCTTATTTCAAATACAAATACAAATACAAAAGTGACGACCAGCAACAGGCTCTGGGCCCAGCTAGTCTGGTCGTAGTCAATTTACAATCACCAGTGAAGATCAATGGTCCTCTTAAAACTATCTACTCCCGTGCTCATTACCACCTCTTCCGGTAAGCTGTTCCAAGGTTCCACTACCCTGCTAAAATAATAATTTTTCCTAATATCCATGTCAGCCTGAGATTTAAATAGCTTAAAACAATGACCCCTTGTCCTGTTTTCAGTGCTAACCTTCAGCCCCGTAACATCTTTCATTTTAATAAATTTAAACAAGTGAATCATGTCCCCTCGGTCTCCTCTTTGCTCAAGACTTTACATTTTTAGCCTTCTAATCCTGGAATCATAGTCTAGATGAGAAAGTTCATTTATTAGCCTTGTAGCCCGCCTTTGAACCCTTTCCAATACATTAATATCTTTCTTAAGATAAGGAGATCAGAACTGAACAGCATACTCCAAATGAGGTCTTACAAAAATTTCTATATAAGGGCAGAATTTCGCCAATTTTGTCTGACGATTGGGCAAGTTCGGAGACATAATTGCATAATTGCAAATTTTAAGTGCCCGAATGCCTTTTTTTCATCAGATATACCTATGCTTGTATCCCGTATTTTATCATTCAGCAAAATTTGGAGTTCCATTCGGCAAATTAAAAACTTCCTTTCTCCCAAAAATTAAATTTCGGGGTGTTCCTGTGCAGGGCATTCGCTGCACCCCCCCCCCCCCCCGGCTTCCACACGAAAGTGAAGTGTAAAGTAAATCATTACGTTAAACTAGGCGACGGTTTTATTTTCTCCCGGTAAACGCGTTAAGTCGGGATCAAAAGCCCATTGAGCGCCAAAAAAATCTCCGCCCCGGTGCCCGTGACGCAACGGATAAGGTCACGTGCCCACATTCGAACGATCTCCCATGAACCGAGCAAGCGATCGGTAGTTTCAGACCAGCCCCGGCTGTGAAAAGTCAGTCACGTGGGGGAGCCCTGGGCGGCCGGACGATGTGTTTCCGACGGACGAATATTAACCGAGGAATATTGACATTCGGAGCTATTATTATTCAGTGTGATACAAGTAGCCGATTACAACGACTTTGTCATTGTTTTTAGAAAAAGTTTTGTGCAATTTGTCGTTTGTGCAATTTCTAGAGCGTGTTTGTTGAAGAAACTATAAGAACTTCATCCAGCCAAGATCGAAAAGTTTCTAAACTTTTAGGAGAACTTGGGGAAAAAGTGCATTCCGAGTACCGCTATTGAAAAAATTAAGAACTGTAATGTAATGTAGTGTTATCAACTATGGTGTGAAGAATAATGCTGATTAAGTTTTATGGAGCAATTTAAAAAAAGCTAAGTGAATTGCGGTTAATAATATCTAAAACTAGATATTTTATTATTAAAATCGTTTGGTATTTCAAATTCAGTTAAAACATTAAAATCAAGAATTTTACTTATGGATGCGCTTCAGAGTCGATGTAAAGATATGTAAAATGTGCACAATTGTTAAAAATCTTATGAAGTTTTTTGTTGCTTTTAAAACCAATCTGCAACGAAGTAATCATTTTGTTGAGATTGAATGTGCATGTCAGTTCGCATAATTTGAAAAGTTTGAGTAAAACTTGAAAGGGAATCACTGCCACTTTCCAAAACTTGATGTTCTTTATGTCATCTACTGCCTATTTGGCTTTGATAGTGTTTTAAGCTAGAATTTGGTGTATTATCTTAAAGCTCAATGAAAAGAAATGTAAGGCGCTTTCTTACCTCCTGACTATGATGTTTGTATGTCAATCAAAGATGTTTAAATTTTGCACTTCATCGTCAAAGATTAAATACTTTTACCAACTTTTCTCCGCACACACCCCACCTCTTAGCCGTAGGCCTTAGGTTCCATACTTTTACCAACTGGTGAATTAATGCCGTATCTTGCCTTTGATGGAGATTGCCGTTTAGTAATTGCTGCAAATGCCATAAATTTTAGTCAACTTATCGGTGCAGAAGGAATAAACTTCTAAGGGCAGTTCTCAACATTCTTATGTACTAAATTTTGCTTTTAAATCAAAAAGCGTCTTTTTGGCGACTAAATACCTTTTATATTGTTCATGAATTTGGAAATTTAGCTTCGCTCAAAAGTTTCTATAAATAATTACGTTAATGCCAGGTTTAGACATGCTTTGCCTACTTTAGACTAACTTTTGTCTGAATTCCAGTCACCAAAGAGGCCAGATTAGTGTCTTAGAGGGACTGGCTTTCTATTCAACGGTTTTTAATAATATCTGTGATGTTGGACTAACCGAGTTTCTGAAAGTAATTTAGAGTGTTTTTGCGAAAGAAGAAATTTTCCATTATTTTTTCTTATGTGAGTTGAATTCGGAACATTGATAGATGAAGAATTCGCATGTAAAAAGAAAAAAATGTTAGCTGACGTGCAGAAACTTGCAATAACATCTTGCTCCAGAATATATTATTTTGCTCAGTAAAAGTTTCGTCGATGCAATTAGAATTGGAGTAATTTGTTCAGCAAAATCTTCTGAAACTAATTCATATAACGTATTTTGCTTCGCATAGAATTGTTTTCAGATGAATCATCTCTCATCAAAGGAGTTTGCTCAATCTCTTGCTGAAATTGGCTAATTTTGGATTGAATCTCAACTCTTCCGTTGAGTTTGAAGTTTTGTACAAATCTTTCATATTGAACCTGAACTCTTCCGTTGAGTTTGAAGTTTTGTACAAATCTTTCATATTGAACCTCAACTCTTCCGTTAAGTCTGAAGTTTTGTACAAATCTTTCATATTGAACCTCAACTCTTCCGTTGAGTCTGAAGTTTCTTGAAATCGAATCCGTCTCACTGTGTGCCCTAATGACTGTGGGATTTTTAAACATGTCTGCCGAAGAAGGCCAGGTACACACTCATGTCCTTCGCCTGCCCACACTGGACAGCTCCTCATCTAAAAAGGCCTCTCTGCGACCCCCCGCTGTGGTCATCACAGCAGACGATTCGGACACCGAAGGAAGCTCGACTCCCAGACGAATTCCAATTTCGAAGAGTTTGATTCTGGAAACGGTGACCGAAATACGCGATTTCAAGTCCAACGGAGCTATGCCCAAAAGACAGCGTTCCATGGACAGTGCCAAATTCATGGAATACCCCAAGTTGACACCAAACAGTTCCTTAGATCTTCCTGCGTATGGTAAGTACGAACTTTTTCGTACTATTGCCGTGAATTTCATATTTTCTTTGGTTAATAATGAGGTTAGGAAAACTTTTGCGACGCTTTTAAAGGGTTACAGTGCATCAAAAATGACCAAACGATCAAAAAAATTTTTATTGCTTATTTCGAAACTAAACACTAGTTCAAACACAGGGGAAAAGTTTCATTGCTTTAGTTCAAATATTGAAAAAGTTATGAGTGGTTTTAGGTCATGCTCGCTATGTGTTCTTATGCAAAAAGAAAACTTTAACTTGATTTTTCTCGATGATCGTTTTTTTTTTTTGTGTTTTCGTGTCATAAGAATCCTTAAGGATTTTTTTCTATTAAAGATACAGCTTTAAAGTAATACTTTTTGCAATTGGCATAACATATTTGACAAAACTGTGCATTGGATAAGCATTTTATAAATTACTCAAATGTTTAGAGCATATTATACCTTTAAAAACCAAATTGTTTTGAAAAAAATTACGATTTTTTACGTATTCGATCACAGAAAATTTTCTAGTAAACACAAAAGTAAATGAATGCACAGATTTTTAGAGATGATGATTGTGATCGTTTAGCAAAAAGCTTTTTTTATATTAGTTTAAAAACAAAAAAAAAAAAAAACTTGGAGATTTTTAAAAATTGAAATTTTTTCGAATGTTTTAAATTTCTAAGAAAAGTAAGCAATATTTTAGAATTTTTAAAATAAATTATTGATTACAAAGTAAGTAAGCATGTTATGGTTTCAACGAAAAATATAATTTACTTAAATTGAAAAAAATTGCTTGAAAGGTACTGTGATCTCTTAAGTTCTAAATTGAGGAGGGGGGGGGGGGTTGAGAGGATGGTAGTGAAGAACATTGGAAGATGTAACTATAAGCTTGGTGTGGTGCTCTTCAAAGAGAAGGATCTGGAGCTAACTTCTGCGAAGGGTGATGGGGATAAGTTTTAGAAATTTAGATATTTAGATACGATTTATTAAAAAAACACACACATACAAAACAAACAGTAAGCAAAATAAAATAAAGTTACACATACAACATATATTACAAAAGACAATCACAAACATTAAGAAATTCTAGATTATAGTTCAACATGAGTTAATAGTAAGAAGTCAACGCTAAAGAGCGTCAAAGGCACTGTCCGCAGTGTTATTAAATCAGTATAATTTGGAGTACAAACACATAAATATGAATATAACCATATAATATTTATATTTAAAAAGAATATCACAATATACACAAGTAGTAAATATTTTACATAAAACAATAATTTGTTTGTTTGGTTCCAAAAAATTAACATAATAACTCGCATTGAACATTTTTTATTATAAAATCACAATACAAAATCCCCCCGGTTGGCAAATCAATATATTTTATCAGCTAAAAGTTTATTATTGGTAGAATGTTGTTTTTCGTATATATTCATTGACCGCTTGTTTATATTTTTTGAAGTTCTTCTCATTCCTAACATCTTCTCTAAGTTCATTAAACAGCCGCGGTGCCAAGAAAAAGAATTGCTTTTTAATAATAATTTTATTTAGTTTAATAAGTGAAAATTTTGTAAGAAGGGGGGGGGGGGGACGCATTGCCTCCAAAAAATGTTAAAACAATAAAATGATCAAATCGAAGTATCCTTTTTTGTACATTACCTAAGTCAAGTACATCCGTTAGGTAAGGTTATATATATAATTCAAATTTTCTCATAGGCTCTAACATTAACATTTCTTAAGTAGTGCAACTTAGAACAAAAACTTGTTATGATAAAAATAAATAAATAAATAAATAAATAAAGCGTGAGAATACAGGGTCGTGACCAAGAGTTTGTAAACATAAAAACAGTTTGACTTGAATCGAACTGCTCCCTAAAAAGTTATTACAGAAAGGACTTGAAGGACATTACCTTTAAGTTTTGCGTTTTTCAATTTATATTGAAATACTAAAGGTGAAACACCAGTAGTCTTCAGTGCTTCAGTAGTGGCCACTTAAAGTTTACTTTTGTACTTTGAAATAACAGAATTTTTTAAACAGTACCAAGCACTTTTCATAATGCCCTCAAAAGGACAAAATAACTATTCTGGGTCAGAAAGGACAATTTAAGCATTCCTGTAGTTTTCGAAAATTCCAAGAAAATGACACCACAAACGAAGAAAAGTGGGGCTCAAATCATGAAGAGAATTTCTTATCATTATCTAGCTTTCAATTATAACTTTGGGTGTTGAAACATGCATATTTTTCTTATTGGGAAAGCTTGGTTTGAAATGTCTGGAACCGCACTTTTCTTCGTTTGTGGTGTCATTTTCATGGAATTTTCGAAAACTACAAGAATGCTTAAATTGTCCTTTCTGACCCAAAAAGGTTATTTTGTCCTTTTGAGTGCGTTATGAAAAGTGCTTAGTATTTTTAAAAAAAATCTGTTATTTTATTCTTTTTAGTGTAAATGTATTTCAGGAATAGAATAATTTTACCATCACAAAACTTCACCTTATTTTTTTCATATAAATGCTCGGTACTTAAAGGGGAAAAAACTATATACGTGTCTAAAACTTTAAGCAGTTGGCACTAAAATTTAACCCTTGTTCCTCTCTAGGATTTATGCTTGCTAATTTCATGCTTGCTTCAGAGACGTCTTGATTCAAAATTTTCATTATGGTTGATTTTAACATTACAGTTGCAAGGCAACAAAAATTGCAACAATGGGTTTTATATTTAAACATTTAATAGGGAAATTACATGAAATTTGCTGTTTTCTATCCTAACTGAAAGAATAGTTTTATTTTAGAATTTTAATTTTTCAGCGGTAAATTGTGCCTTAAGATTAAGCAAATCATTTAGTGAAATCCCGAAGTCTCTAAGTGGTGTAGTTGCAGAAATATAAGCAAAACCAGGCCTCAGATTTCTCCGTGACAATCAGACCAAGTATAATAAAAGTGCTTAAAAAGAAACGAACAATAGCAATGTGATTTTTTGTGGGAACTTAATGTAACTATCATATTAAATCAATTTTATTCATCAGTTATTTAAAGTCAAAGTAAGTAATGTAAATACTTCAAATAGGAGAATGTCAGATGGCCACTACTGAAATTTTCAGATTTTGGAGTGGCCACTGCTGGATCAAATTTCACAGGTTTGAGAGAAAAAAAAAGATAAAAATTGAACAAATTGAAATTCTGGCATTTTTAGAAATTGGAAAGATATAGAAAGTTCTGGGTTTCAAAAGGGGCAATTAATATTATAGATATGTATAGTAGAACCTCAGAATAAGGTATACTAAGGGGAGCAGACATTTTGTCCCTTAAATAGACGTGTCCCTTATTCGGAGGTGGATGATTTGATGCAGGCCGTGTACTTAGTAGTATAATATCACAATAAATATTAACACTAAGACAATTAACCCTTATGATTCAATACTGAAAATATTTGTTAATATGCTAAATAAAATTCATAATTATTCAAATTTCTAAGTTTATATTATTTTATCAATTAAAATGTAATCAAAAATTTTGTAATGGCAAAGGTTTGTAGCATACAGAAATAATTTTGAAGTAATTCATTACTTGTATTGGCTTTATGTTACGTAATTTACAATGTAATACAGTGAAACCTGTGTAAGTTGACCACTTGCGGTGCAGTACTTTGGTGGTCAACTTAGACAGGTGGTCAACTTATAGAGGGTAGTAATGAAAACTTTTTTTTTTTTTGTCATTTCTTGTCCCATGCATTCATTTTTTAAAGAGTTAGAATACTTTAAACTCACTTTCATTGTTTAACATTACTTTAAAACAATAAGAGAACATGTTAAAATATTTTTAGAGACTATTTACCAGAATGACGTGTAAAGTATCATACAAATTTAAAATTGATCAAAATATGATTAAAAAAAAAGTCTCATTGCTTATGAAAAACTGCTTAATTGAAATTAACAATTCCTAAAAATTCATAACAAGTTAAAAGTGACTCAAATTCTTCATTTGATTTTTTCTTGTACATTTGTGTCCATGGTAATCTACTTATCAACATAATAACTCCTTATTAAAGTTATGCACATTTTCTGGGACTTAATATTAGCCCAATGTTTTTCGATGGAAACAAATATTCATAGATTTTTTCTTAAATGTCTAGTTGCTTATTTGAGGCATAACTGATTCAACTTTCAGTACAATCTAATTCTTTTGCCAAGTGGTCAACTTACAAAGGGTTTTATACAATACTCCAAACCAAAGCTGGTGTATATTCGTGGTCAAGATAGACAGGTGGTCAAGATAGAGAGGTGGTCAAGTTACAGAGGTTTTCACTCATTATGCAAGATAGGACTAATTCCGTTCCTGACAAAAGCGGTCAACTTAGACAGGTGGTCAACTTACAAAGGTGGTCAACTTTACAGGTTTTACTGTACTATGTGAATCACATTTAAAGTTCACATTTTAAGTTTTATATACGAGTACAAAGTAAATTACTTGCTCTGCACTCTCCGTCGGCCCTGAACTTACTTGAATAAATTGTTGAGTGGGCAAATCATTCATATGAATTTCAGCAAGTTTTTTTACAATACATTACTAGTTTCCTTGTTATTGTTGTCGTGTGCCAGCCAGGCTTGCAATTTGAAGTGCGCTGCATGACTTTTCCAACTGTACCGTTATTTGGTGTGAAGTCCGATTTCCACAGTACACACACGCCATAAGGGCCCGTTTATAGGGTGGGCAACCATTCACAGCATAACAACACATTCATACAAAGAAAGAACAAGGACAGGAGAGAGAAAATACGTCCATGCCCGAGCCGGGATTCGAACCCCGACCTTCCTCTCGCAGTCAGAATTATCTGACAACTTGACAAGGCAGGCGGCACTAGTTTCCTTCACATCTGTTTATGTCAAACTTACCTCAATTAGTTTTTAGTGGAAAAGTGAAACTTGAATTCCAGTAAATTCTCTATTTCTTATGCGCTTATACATTATTTTTTGCATTTTGTTTTGTGACTGTCCCTTAAACAGAGTGTCCCCTAATTAGAGGTAAATACATGGAAGTTCCCATTCAAAGGGACTAGAACCAGAAAAAAATGTCTCTTAAATAGAGGTGTCCCTTAACGGAGGTTCTACTGTAGTTTAAACATGTATTTCACTATCACCAGTACTAGTGCGTTTTAAACCTTGAAGTGGCCACTACTGGTGTTTTATCTTACTTCATGGTTGACTTATATTTGTTTTTAATCGTATTTCAAAGGCATATTAAATCTCTCATGCTTTGAAGACCTTTTTTAGAAAAAATAGAAAAAAAAAAAAAAAAGAAAAAAACCATATTTTCGCGTTATTGACATTTGAGAAAAAAAAAGCTTCCGTTTTCTGGGGAGAGGTAAAACTACGCACGTATATCTCTCGTAAAATGCTACTATCTTTTCATACATTTTTGAAAATGTAATTCATTGTTTTTCCTTCTCGGTTTTCTTTAAAGTTACTTATACATTTGAGCCTACAAACAACTGCTGATTCATCTACGGGAAAATGTTTGAAAACCGAGTTTTTTAGAAAAATATTGCGAACTAATCATTTACTGTGGGTTTTTTATTCGCTGATCGGTCTTCTTTATAAGTTTTTTTTTCCAGCTCAGCATAAGGAGTAAAT